>NC_056739.1:44133121-44143121 GCF_019279795.1 Protopterus annectens
ACTTAATATGAATATATTTACAGGGAGGTTATGCCTTTCAACACATCAAGCCGTGAAGACTTCACAAGCATATCTTCCAAAATTTCTAAATACACAAACTTTGAGATTGTACAGCTTTGGAATAGAAGAAAAAGTTATTGCTATCTCAACTAGCCTGCTTAAATGTGGAAGGCCTGCAAAAGCAAACAGTGAAAAAAAAGAAAACTACCAGATGGACATGGCATAGGTTGCTTATTACTAGTCAAGCAGTTTAAAGAACCATATGCAAAGCAGCCATAAAACCGCAGTGGTGGTGCTGCGGTAGCGTTGTTGCCACACAATAAGACATTGTCCGGTCTGATTCTCAGCTAAAGCGTCTTGTGTGTGGAGACATGCGTGAATGGGCGTACCTTCATTGAAGGTTGTGCGTCAGGGCCGGCAACTCGGCACGTAAAAATCTACTGCCAATCATTAGCGGGCCAGAGTTCCGCTGTGGCGACCCCTAACTGGGAAAAGCCGAAAGATACAACAACAACATGTAAAGTAGCCATAAAACCTAGACAGTGTCACTAGCAGGTACACCTTCCTTCCATAGTACTAATCTCTTAAGAAAATTCATGTGAACCCATCCAGCCAGCAAGATTTACAATGAAAGAAGGTAAGAAAGCTAAGTTATAGTACACCATTTAACATGGTTTGTTCCACAAGTACGGAATCCTTTGGGTAATTAACTTATCCCTCCAATTAACATGGTTTGTTCCACAGGTACGGAATCCTTTGGGTAATTAACTTATCCCTCCAATTAACATGGTTTGTTCCACAGGTACGGAATCCTTTGGGTAATTAACTTATCCCTCCAATTAACATGGTTTGTTCCACAGGTACGGAATCCTTTGGGTAATTAACTTATCCCTCCAATTAACATGGTTTGTTCCACAGGTACGGAATCCATTGGGTAATTAACTTATCCCTCCATTTAACATGGTTTGTTCCACAGGTACGGAATCCTTTGGGTAATTAACTTATCCCTCCTATTAACATGGTTTGTTCCACAGGTACAGAATCCATTGGGTAATTAACTTATCCCTCCTATTAACATGGTTTGTTCCACAGGTACGGAATCCTTTGGGTAATTAACTTATCCCTCCAATTAACATGGTTTGTTCCACAGGTACGGAATCCTTTGGGTAATTAACTTATCCCTCCTATTAACATGGTTTGTTCCACAGGTACAGAATCCATTGGGTAATTAACTTATCCCTCCAATTAACATGGTTTGTTCCACAGGTACGGAATCCTTTGGGTAATTAACTTATCCCTCCAATTAACATGGTTTGTTCCACAGGTACGGAATCCTTTGGGTAATTAACTTATCCCTCCTATTAACATGGTTTGTTCCACAGGTACAGAATCCATTGGGTAATTAACTTATCCCTCCAATTAACATGGTTTGTTCCACAGGTACGGAATCCTTTGGGTAATTAACTTATCCCTCCTATTAACATGGTTTGTTCCACAGGTACGGAATCCTTTGGGTAATTAACTTATCCCTCCAATTAACATGGTTTGTTCCACAGGTATGGAATCCTTTGGGTAATTAACTTATCCCTCCAATTAACATGGTTTGTTCCACAGGTACGGAATCCTTTGGGTAATTAACTTATCCCTCCAATTAACATGGTTTGTTCCACAGGTACGTAATCCTTTGGGTAATTAACTTATCCCTCCAATTAACATGGTTTGTTCCACAGGTACAGAATCCTTTGGGTAATTAACTTATCCCTCCAATTAACATGGTTTGTTCCACAGGTACGAAATCCTTTGGGTAATTAACTTATCCCTCCAATTAACATGGTTTGTTCCACAGGTACAGAATCCTTTGGGTAATTAACTTCTCCCTACAAGAAGCACTATGTATGTTACGATATGCTTTCCGAGTTTTGAACAACTGTTCCTAACATTACCAGCATTTCTGATATGGAGAAGGCCTAATAAAACAGACTTTCACAGCCAAAAGTTAAGACTGAGATCTTCATGTAGGAGTTTCTACAAAATGAAAAGGATGACATTTTAATGTATCTTGTAAGGAAACACTGAGATATTTCAGGATGGGATATACCACCTGAAGATCAGGATGGTGCAGTGATGCAGTGGTAGTGTTGTCACCTCACAGCAACAGGTTATCTGGTTTGATTCTCGGCTGGACTGCCTTCTGCCGAGTCTGGATGTCCTCCCTGCGTTTGTATGGGCTTCCTCCGGGTTTCGTCTGGAGCATTTCTCCCTGAGCCTACTATGATAATTGGCTTTGTTCCAAGTCAGACTTTCCTGATAAACAAATGTTCAGTAAATAAATAAATAAATAGGCAGTTCATTGTTGATGAAAGATCTCTAACGGCTGTATCAGCCTTAAATGGGATGCTTTTCTGACTATCATTGTGAAAGACTTGTTTCCAAAACACAACTGTACTTCACTTTTTTGCACTAAGCGTAAGGCCACATTCACAACCCCAGGCACAGACTTTCTGTAGCCCTTCTTGGAGAATATAAGAGTCTATGGAGGTGGGGCAGTACTGGCAGCCCCGTTTGAAGTCATAAGCAAGCTTCAACCACAAAACATTGACTTCTGTCTTCACATCACAAAAGTAGATGCCACAGAGAAGGGAACCTATCACAGACCACTAAAGGATTCTTCTAGTGACTAATCTGTTGGATGAGATTGTTCCAGAAACTCTCATCCTGTGTGTACAATCAGAGAGCCAATTAGCAATCTGTTGTCTAATACAGGGTTAATATTCAAGTTAAGTTAAACAAAAATGCTCACATGTAGAATTGTGTTGAATGCCCTAGCAAGGTCAAGATACGAAGTGTGAACTGCCATCAGTCATATTCTCCAAAAGTGAACCAATTTAAGTCAACAAGACCTACTTTCATAAAACCACACTGCCTAGGGCAGAATATTTGCAAGTTATCCATTTTGCTGTTAATGGCACTGACTAAGACCTGATCCACGATTTTGCAGATACAATGACTGAGGTAATTGGGATGATGATCCCCATGTCAGTTAGATCACCACTCTTACATAGTGGTATGACAACTTCTGTTTTCCTGAGCTCTTAGTCACCTAACCTGAGGAGAGGCTGTGATTAAAAAGCTGAACAGCCAGTATGCTTCATATTAACAAGAAGGTAGCTTGGAATATTGTGCAGGCCTGTGCAGTTTTTATATTCAGTTTTGGTATTAGTTTACAGGAGATGGTCCACAGCGATAATGGGAGGAGCAACGGATTCAATGGACAGCCTGGACATTTGCTAGGGTTATGCATTAGAAGGGAAATTAGATATGCTATGTTTTTCAATCTAAACAGAGTTCAACCTTTCACTGAAAAGTATTTAGTGAGTTTTAGGTCCTCAGTCATAATTTCCTAAAGTAACAAGTCTGTGACTAGGTTTTCATATTGCTACAAGATATTTCAATAATGGGAGGTGTGGGGTGAAATCTTTGCCAAACCAATGTTTTAAATGGCTTTATTTTCTCTTTTAGCAGCTAATTTCTTTTTTTCTTTTTGACCTGAAAGAAATTGCAATCTATGGACTATATATCAGCTTTCATAGTGGATACCATTGCACGTCTGCTGCTGGCAAATGCTTTGAAAATGAAATGATGTAATAAAGCTACACATTTTTGATTACTTAATATTTTAATGATGTCTTTAAAAGGCAAATTTTCAGTTAGATAAATTTAATGAAAAAAAAAAACATTTTCTTTATTTCACAATCTGAAGATCTAGGGAGAGAAAAAAAGACTTTCCAGTGCAATTCACAGCACGGTGTCATGACATCGATAACATGTATAAATACATATCAAACAGTCACAGAAAGTACAACAGGAAAACTGGATGTCTTGAACATCTACTTCACAAACACACATACAGGTTATACTGGCTAGGCTTGTAAGGGATCTTAAGCGATTAGCCTAGTAATCTCACACGACACATACAAAACCATTGATATACATGTTTTTCTTTTTATATATAGGACACATACATATGCCCTTCTCTATGTACCAGCAGCAATATATAAGTAGTCTGCATGTCCCCCCATACCTCCCTTGAACCATAATTAGAGGAAGTGTTGACCAGCACAACAGGAAATACTAGGATAATCAGTCACCTGTAATAGCCATCAAGCATCTGTGTTTGGCTGCCCTAGTGACTCATTCATTCGTTCAAGAACAAAAGTCCACTGGCCCTTTCTTTCACTCTGGGCGGCAAACAATATTGCAGAGAATGCTGGCACTATCTGCTGCAGGATTTGGGGTTTTTGTTTATGTGCATTATGCATTTAACTTTCTCCCACCGTCATGTTTTATATCTGCTACTGCTTTCCTTGTGGGACATGTGCTTCTCCAAGTGCCTACCTTGCCAGAATGTGGCACATCATTTATGTAAGTATGGTACCTGGGGTCCATCTGATCTGTGGCACATCATTTATGTAAGTATGGTACCTGGGGTCCACCTGATCCGTGGCACATCATTTATGTAAGTATGGTACCTGGGGTCCACCTGATCCGTGGCACATCATTTATGTAAGTATGGTACCTGGGGTCCACCTGATCCGTGGCACATCATTTATGTAAGTATGGTACCTGGGGTCCACCTGATCCGTGGCACATCATTTATGTAAGTATGGTACCTGGGGTCCACCTGATCCGTGGCACATCATTTATGTAAGAATGGTACCTGGGGTCCACCTGATCCGTGGCACATCATTATGTAAGTATGGTACCTGGGGTCCACCTGATCTGTGGCACAATGATGCTGTAAGCAGAGTCAGCAGGGTCCTTACTTCTGACCAGCAATGACCTCTCCCTGAGGTAGACAAAGCAGCAACTAGTTGGACCTGACCTAATCTTCATACATTCTAACTACAAAGATAAACAAGCCTCAGGTAAGCCACAGAAAGTCCAAGAGGATAAGGCTGTATTGGTCTGGACTAGATTACAGGAAATCAAGAAAAAATAAAGTACAGATGTAGTCTGAACTCTACACTTACAATTAGTGTTGAAGCAAACAAAACACAGTGCCAAAATAAAAGCCATGGCATCATGAATACAGGAAACCACCTCTCCACTAATGTAGTAAGAAAGATGTCTGATAAAGAAACAGAAGCTCACCCCTAGTACCATGCCAGTAAACACAACATATTCAGTCATTGCAGCCCTACTGCAAAATGTTTATTCACCAAATACTGATATGCAAATCACCAACTATAACAACAGTACTACCAATGTCTGAAGATCTACAAACTGCACAGCTTCCAAATACAAATCATGGATGGTACCATTCAGATGGTTTTGTACATATGCATGCACCTATACACAAAATGAGGCCATGCAGGAAAGGTTTCTTACAGTGTTACGGTTAGTCTCATAATATACTGACCAGAAAAACAGATGGCACTTTTTAACTCCACCCTTCATCTAGCTAATGAGCTAGACTTGGCTCCACACTGTAGTTTTTGATGAAGTTCTGAGAAATGCTGCACACCTGGTACTTCATATACAAAACTCAGCAACTTTTATTTTCTTTCCTGCTAGACTATTTCACATTTGTTAAAGGGTGATGGTCTCAATACCGTATGTAACACTAAATATGATGCATATATGAAAACAAACCCTGGGGCTTGTCTTCCTTCTGCCACATGGAAGCACAGCAGTTAGCAAGGTTCTCAATGAATACGTATCGACAAACTGTAAAACATGTAGTGGCTGCTTCTCAGACAATTATATAATAGATCTATAACGAAAGTTCCCCCAAGGGCTCCCATTATAAACTGCCATGTCTTCCACACTTTTTAGCATACATACAAACAGTGGCAAATTGGGCTATCTACAAGCAAGAATGCATGGATGTTATCACATAACAGGGTAACTATCTCTCAACAGAGAGATGATGAAATCAGCAAGAAAAAAAAAGTAGTAATGATGACCTGAATCTACCCTCCAGTCTTGGTGAGGACCTACATGTGGTAGACCTTGTTTTCACAAACTCTCGCCAAGATGACACTGAGCTATAGACTGTATCTTATGCAGTATATACCATGGAGAGAGGGAAGTTACAAAATAAAACGACAGCCGAGTGCACAAATCCCATGATAAAAACTGTCCAATCCTGGTGTACTCACTGGTGCCAGGACTGAAAAAATGGCAGTCTAGAATTTCCCGATGGAAGATATTCAGAAATATAGAGAGAAATCAGAGGAAACAAAATGTAAAGAAAAACTGTCAAAAGCTTGAAATAAAACTTTGTTCATTAATACAACAGATCAATGAAAAACATTGCATAGATGAAAGAACTTTGGGCTACCTTGATAATGAAGCAACGGAGGAAGTGCAGGAATATAAAGGACAAAACCCAGTGATTTTTGAACCATATAAAAAAGAAACACGGACATGGGAAAGAAAAAGAGGTCTGATATGGTGCTATATATGCAAAGGAGAAAGTCAAACTAATCAATACAAAAAAAGTAGCCCGAAAGATATTTGAAGGGAAATATGGGCAAAGACACATAATAGAAAAATAATAATACAAACAGAGTAAATGTATGACTGAAGATTAGTAAGGCAGACGTTAAACAGAAACAGACGCCATGGATTATCTGCAAAGTGAAGGACTTAGTGCAGAAAATGCAGCAGTGGCAATGTCAGAAATACAGACATGCGAAAGAAAGAGAGATTTAATATGCTGCAATATTTACACAAAGGAGACAGCAAAACTGATCAGTATTACAAAAGTGGCACCACTGGGATATATGACAAGCAAAGGCACCAGCATGTAGAAAACTTCACAATACTAAAATAAGAAAACAAAGGCGAAAGAGTCGACAAGAGGATTTGTAAGGAAGAAGTTAAACAAAAACTGAAGTTATGGATTATCTTAAAAGGGAAGGCTTCAGTGTAGATGTTTCAGTATGATGGAAAAATGATTCCCCTAGATCTAAGGGATGAGCTGCTTGGTCTAATAGAGATGGACAGACGTATCAAAATTGATGAAAGAAATAGATTACAGACAATAAATAAGACCCAAAATGTTAGAAGTTTGATAAAACAAATGAGCACAGTAATTAGGACTATTAATTGACATTTTTGTGATATAACATAAATAATTTATCAGGTTTGCCACTGGTCTTCTCACTCTCAGTACTTCTATACTATTTTCCTGTCACTGACACAAGCCTGGCAGATGTGAAGTTGTGTGGTCACTCTTGTGGGCATCAGCACTACTGGATCTTTTCTACAAAGCAGCTGTCCTTTCAGTTAAGGTGTGGAAGTTTACAGCTGCAGGAGCTGGTCCAAGGACCATTTTCAGCCATGACTCAAACATATTCCAGTTACAATGTCACTCAAAATCACAAATACAAAAGTAAGAAAAAATCCTATAGTGCAGTCAGACAAACCAGATTCAGCAACACTGCCTTCTTAATAAGTACAAACATCACAACCTTCCTCATGAAAGAGAAACACAAAAAATAGCATGTGGATGGGTTATTCACAGACAGTATCTCGGTGTCTTACTTGGAATTACCTCTGAGGTCACTTGTAGTCACCCAGACTAATTTCAGATTCTGTGCCATATAATATTAGAACTCACAATGTCACTTGCATGATAACAGGCCAGAATAAGGTCCTTGTTCTTGTCCAATGGGAGTTGTAGCAACATATGGCCAGGTCCTTGTTCTTGTCCAATGGGAGTTGTAGCAACACACGGCCTTGTGACTCAGAAAGACGGACATAGACAGAAAGAGAGAGAGAGTGGTCAGACGATATCCCTAAATGGAACCATTCAGTGTGCTGAAGCCCCATCGCCTGGATTTTGGCACTATCACATGGGCATGCAACTGAAAAATTGTTCAGGAAGATTAGAAGTGTCCTCAGAATGACCGCAGACATAATGCCAAGTAACACACCAAAATGCTCTATGCAGAGGTACAGCAATATCAGGGGTATTACTTAGACAGTGACTTTTTTTTGTTTATTTACATTGTGCTGAACAGGATTTTCAGAGTGGACCAAGGAGGAAATTCCTGAAAGCAAAATCAATTAAAAGTACAGTATAAGAAACCAGACTGTTTGTGTGCATGTGTGTGTGCGTGCGTGTGTGTGTATATGTGTGTGAGTGCGCCCGCGTGCTTGGGATATCAGTTTGGTGTGTGTGTGTGTGTGTGTGTGTGTGTGTGTGTGTGTGTGTGTGTGTGTGTACGCGCATGCGCGCGCTTGGGATATCCATTTGGTATGGTGTGTGTGCGTGTTTGTGAGGCTGGTGGGTAGATTTTTGTGTTATGTACATATGTATGTATATGTGTGCGTGTGTGTGTATTTTTTTGGAGTTTGTGATTCGGGTATCGGTGTGTTTCAAAATGTAGAAGTAGCCCCATCGCTAAATTAAGCAAGGTGATGAAATACATTGTTTTTTTAAATCTATAGGCTATTTTTCTGTAATGCAATAATCCTTGATATGTTGTAAATGGTATCTCTTCAAAATGGACAATAAATGTTAACTTTTAGGCAAGCCAAAGCTATTTGCTTTGCATGACTGATGAATAAATCATTTAACTAGTACGTGTTTAGCAAAAAGGAAAGTTGGTTGGCGCATCTTTTTTTTTTTTAATGTGGGTATATTTATATATAACATGTATACTACTAAAAAAAGCAAAAACAAGAAAACTATACCCCCAAGACAACGGACAGTCCAACCTTTTATTACTCTTTTATTACTTAGCACCTCGGCTATGCAGCCTTCTCAGAGTAAAATAACATAAAACAATCAAGATTATATACACCTAAACTTTACAAGTCACACCCACTGCAATTAATCAATTAAGTTAAATAAAATTAAATTACATACTTCCAGTCACATTCCTTATTTAACCCTAAGGGTTCCAAAGTGTTAAACTTTAAAATATATAGTGTTTCCTTTTTACATAGCTTAACATCCAAATTCACTAATTCCCCCCAAAATACCTTAACCTTTTCTAAAACACAACCAATAATGTGATTAGGGTTGCAATTATGAAATTCAGAAAAATGACTACCAAGAGGGCTATCAATTCTAGCATTTTTTATGTCTCTTAGGTGTTCTTGAAAACAAACTTTAAAACTTCTGCTCGTCTCACCAATGTAAAATTTATTACAGCTACATCTAAGAGCATATATAACCCCACATGTATTACAATTAAAATTACTCTTAACCAAAAAGTGTTGTCCATTAATATACTTAAAGCCATTGATCACATTTTTACATATAGAGCATTTATTGCATGGTATGGTGCCTTTAAATATAGGCATCCCAACATTAATATTCATTGTAGCTAGTTCAAATTGATTATGCACAACCATATCTCTAAGATTTCTAGCTCTCTTATAAGACATGTTTAACTTTTGTGGCTGCAATTTATTTAACTCCTTATCTCGAAGCAACATGGGCCAAAATTGACGGGCTGTATTGACTATTTTGAAAATATTACTCAAATTCTCTTCCTTATTAAGTACATATTCAGCAGAAGTTTTACAAAAAATGTCATCAATCCAAGAATTCATTCTAGCACTCATGTTTCCATTCCTCACATTATTTTGGGCATTGGGCCACCTTAAATTCATAACCCTAACCTTAGCTTCTTTAACAATGTCCATCTTATAACCTGTATTTAGGAACATATTTTCCTATTCCAAAATTTCTTGTATAAAGATTTCATCCCTATTACATAGTCTATGTATCCTTAAAAATTCATTATAAGGTAGAATCTTTATTAAATGGTCTGGATGACAACTGTTACCATATAAAAAACTGATTTTTATAAGTAAACTTGTTATGTAGCCCAGTTTCAATTGGCTGAGCTTAACATCTAAAAAACTAACTTCTACTGCAAGCTGAATGCCATCAAATTGTAGACCCATATTATTAATTTGTAAATCTTCCACAAAATGAATAGCTGCCTCCATGGGGCCATCACATAAAAAAATGAGG
>NC_056739.1:44148121-44177650 GCF_019279795.1 Protopterus annectens
ATTCAGGGTACAAAGTTCTCTGGGAAAGGACTTGTAGACCTTTTCAGGGTATGCATTACTACGGAATACAATGTCTTGTAGACCTGTTCTGGGTACACATAACTATAGGTTCATAGGTTCATACTAGGCTATCTGCCCTAGGGCATTTATAAGCCTAGCCAGAGTGTGTGTGGCTTTCGCCACCCCTTGGAATGAGAATACTATCCCCATTTAGGGTTTAGTTTACTGTACCTCTGTCTAGTAGTGATGCAGAGATGACCCCCGGGGTAAATCTACGAACTCCCATCCACTCGTCAAGATTTCTCTTGAAGAGAGTCAGTGAGGGGCTCTGCCTAATATGGACTGGGATTTTGTTCCAGAGTGTAGGGAGCCTCTGGGTTATGAATCTGTCCCTCCAGCACGTCCTATTTATTTCTGTGTTGAGGTTCAAATCTCTCGCTCTCGTGGCTCTGGTGGATTTGGATTTTCTGAGGTGGAGCATGTCCATTAATTCTGGATTGGACATGGCCTTGTACGTCAGACATAGATCGCCTCTGAGTAGGCAGTATGCGACTTAATAGAGCTGGAGTTTCTTCAGCTGGGCAGCATATGACATATGTTTGAGACCCTTGATCCTCTTGGTGAGGTACTTTTGGGGTCTTTCTAACTGCTGCAGGTGTCGGGTAAGGTACATCCCAAATGGGGCACTGTATTCAATTATGGGCCTGATAAGGGAAGAGTACAGGGGCACAATGACCTCTCTTGATCTAGATGTGAATCCTTTCATGATAAGGTGGGTAACCACCTTGGCAACGTGAGTGTCAAATGAGAGGTTACTGTCAATTTGGGTCCCTAGGTCCGTGATTACGTCTTCCGTACTTAATGGATTACCACCTATGTGGTAATTTGTGGGTACTTTGTTTTTCCCAAAGAGTATGACTATACATTTTTTGGCATTCAGTTTAAGGCCATGGCTCTGGCACCAGTTATCCGTTTCTATGAGGCCTTTCTGAAGGATGCTTGTGTCCGCTGGAGTATCAGTTATGGCGCCCAGTTTGCAGTCATCTGCGAACTTTGTTAGCCACAATCCTCCTATGTTTGCTTGCACCTCGGAAAAATAAATGCCAAACAAGAGGGGTCCCAGGACCGAGCCCTGTGGGACACCGCTTGTGACTGGCTTACAGTCTGATATAGCTCCAGCAATTCTGACCTTGTGGGTTCTGTCCTTGAGCCAGTTTGCAACCCATCTTATGACATATGGGTTTACGTTTAAGCTGGTGAGCTTGTCTATGATGCCCGAGTGTGGTATTGTGTCGAAGGCTTTTGCAAGATCAAGGTAGGCTGTGTGAACTGCCTTACCCTCATCAATGGCCTTTGTGACCGTTTCAAAAAAGTCGACCAGGTTCAAAAGGCAGGATCTGCCATTGACAAAGCCGAATTGGGTAGAATCCAGTGTCTGTAAGGTCCCCAATGTCTTTGTTTATGAGTTCCATAATGATTCTCTCCATAGCTTTGCAGACCAGGCTCATCAAGCTTATGGGGCGGTAATTTCCAGGGTCCGTAGAAGCACCTCCTTTGTGGAGTGGGACCACTGTTGCTGTATGCCATTCTTTGGGTACATATCCTGTAGTAAGGCTAAGATTAAACAGCAGCCTTATGTGCGGGTTTAGTTCCTCTTGGAGTTCATGTAGCACACAACCCGGGATACCGTCTGGTCCCATTGATGCTGTATTTTTAGCTTTGGAGAGGGCGGCTCTCACCTGGACATCTGAGATGTCAGGGAGGCTACACTCTGCTGGGATAGATATTTCTCCTTTTGGGGGGGGGGAGAGAAATTTGCACTGAACCTGTCTGCCAGTATGTTGGCAATGTCTGTGGGTTCAGTGTATTTTTGTCATTTTGGACTAACTCTGAGCATATCTGGGAGTTTCCACTCAGCTTTCTAACCTAACTAAAGAAGGCCTTGTGATTGTCTTTAGTGTCTTTTGTGATTTTTCTCTCGAAGTTGGCCTTGGATGATTTTATGAGTGATCGTAGTTTTTTGCTAGTACTGATCAGAGATGCCTTCCCTTTTGGGGATTTTGCTCTGTCATGTAGTAGCTTCCTCCTCCTGTTGTAAAGCTTGTTTATGGCTGGGGTCCACCAGACAGGACGCCTGCCTTTGGGGGAATGGGTCTTGGTTTTATTTGGGATTGCATGATCCATGCATTCTTGAAGGTGTCCGTAGAAAGCGTTTATAAAGGATTCAGTGGTGTGGGTTGTGGTTTTTACTGGCCCAGGGGCCTTGAAGGATACCACTTCAGTCTTAAGAAGTGTGAAGTCAGCTTTTGAAAAATTCTGATAAAACACGAACCAACAATAGTACAAGTGGTCAGGAACTGTTGAAGGATTCCACACAGCGAGATACCAATTAGCGCTTTCTTTCACCTTTATTTTAAAATGTGAACTTCTTCAGAAAAAATGGGAACTCTCCCATGTTCCCATTTTAAAAGAATTAACAGGAAATTATGTCACAACAAATATTCAAATATTTTTTACCAAGTGTAAAAATATATGTATATATGAAAAAAATATTTGATTATAAATGCCACTTTTTTATCTAACTATCTTATATAATTGCAGGTGTATTCTCTTACTAAGGTAAATACTTTACACGAAAAATATGAACCAGCCATTCATGGTCTCATGAAGCGCTATGATGTCTAAGCACTAGTATTTACAAAAAAGCGTATTTTGAAAAACGTATTTTGTAAAATACGTGTTAGCTGTTTACAGTTACTACGTGAATTACCACACAAATAAGAACGTGACAAACATTAAATATATCCTAGAATATAGTAACCAGGTTTCACACACTTCAGTTAGGGAAGTCAGTAATAAAAAAGGTACCTTTTCCTGTAAGGATTGCAAGCAATGTCGTTACATTAGCAACACCTCATTTGTAACTTTAAAACACATAAATAGAACATCGTGGGCAAATAAATATTTTAACTGTCACAGTGACCACGTGGTCTACATAGCATCTTGTACATCATGTGACAGTTATTATATTGGCAAAACAATAAGGGTCCTAAAACGCCGAATTTATGAACACACTTTGGCAATCAAAAATAAAGATAGCAACAATTCTCTAGCAAGACATGCCCAGGTATGCACTAATTTCAAAAAGTTTGAATTTTTTATTTTGGACCATGTACAAAAAGGGTTGTTAACAGGGGATGTAAATAACAGGTTAGAACAGAAAGAGGCATTATGGCAGTTGCTCTTGGGGGCGGACTCACCTCCGGGTCTCAATGAAATGATAAACATCAAATGTTTTTTACTTTATAGATAGACCTTTTTGTTTACTAATATGTTTTTGTAAAGTCTTTGGTATCCATTCATTTTTTTTAATTTTTGTTTTCCATAGGAACTATCATTACAAAAGTTTTTCTGTCATTTTAACATTTGTTGTGTGAGATATTTCATTTCTCACGTTAAGTAACACAAGCTTTAAACATATTCATATCCATACACACTTCCTATTGAACTTATAAGTTTACAAATATAAATATAAATAGATTGTAATAATATATGTATTCATTTTGTGATATATAAGAATAGTTTAACATTCCATATTATTTTATTAATTATAGAAAATCAATTAGCAATTATTTTTTGACAGCACTTTTTTAATAATTTTTATTATTATAGAGATATTTCTGTCATAGATTAGATAAGCGTGTATTGTATACGCAAATTGTGTGTGTTTTTTATAAAACCCAGAGGGATGATTATAGTACTGATATATTAAACAAAGCGCTCTGTTTATGTAGCGCTTTGCAATATTAATAAAAGAAAATGGTATTTTCTAGGAATGATCCTTTGAATGTCACTTGGCATAATTTATGTAAGATGTTGACTTATTAGTTAGTAGTCGTAGATTACTTCACTAGTATGGTTTCATGAAATCTAGTTATATATTTTATTGTATAAAAGGGTACCATTGTGTGGTAATTCACGTAGTAACTGTAAACAGCTGACACGTATTTTACAAAATACGTTTTTCAAAATACGCTTTTTTGTAAATACTAGCGCTTAGACATCATAGCGCTTCATGGGACCATGAATGGCTGGTTCATATTTTTCGTGTAAAGTATTTACCTTAGTAAGAGAATACACCTGCAATTATATAAGATAGTTAGATAAAAAAGTGGCATTTATAATCAAATATTTTTTTCATATATACATATATTTTTACACTTGGTAAAAAATATTTGAATATTTGTTGTGACATAATTTCCTGTTAATTCTTTTAAAACGGGAACATGGGAGAGTTCCCATTTTATCTGAAGAAGTTCACATTTTAAAATAAAGGTGAAAGAAAGCGCTAATTGGTATCTCGCTGTGTGGAATCCTTCAACAGTTCCTGACCACTTGTACTATTGTTGGTTCATGTTTTATCAGGTTTTCGGCTAGTCTGTTTTTGTGTGGTTCAAACTTTTGAAAAATTATTGACTGTGGTCTTTTGTGCTGGGGGTGGGGGCGGGATGTGGATTTCCAGTGAGATTAATTTATGGTCTGATCTCACCAATGAGGGGTATACTTCTGGTGTGGAGCATTGTGTCCCCATGTTTGTGATGATCAGGTCTAGTATATTATCTCCTCTTGTGGGAGTGGTGACTAGTTGTTCCACCGCATTTGAGTTTATGAATTCTAGGAACCTTTGGGCTAGGGTGTTGGGGCTTGAGTAATGCTCCCAGTCTATGTTTGGGTAGTTGAAGTCCCCCAATATGATGGTATTTGGAGAGACATTCATACTCTCCAGTGTCTTCAGGAAGGATGAGTACAGTTCCTGAGTTTGAGAGGGTGGTCTGTAGCATGCTACAAACTGTAGGGCAGCTTTGCCTATGGTTAGTTGCACCTGGATGGTCACAGATGCTTCGTGCATTGCCACTAACCTGGAGGTGTGGGTATCTTTGATTAATATGGATACTCCCCCTCCTTTTGTGGTTCGGTCCAAGTTTTGAGGCCGAAAAGCATGATATGCGGTATAACCTGGTAGTGCTGGGGTGCTCTCAGGAGCCTTGAACCAGATTTCAGTCACTGCACAGACATTGATGTTCTCCATACTGAGGAGGGCTTCGAGAGCATGCATCTTGAGGTCTAGACTTCTGGCATTGAGCAGCATTACCCTTAGTTTTTTTCCACTTGTGTTTTCTAGGGAGGTGGGTTTGTCTTTTGAGCCTTGCCTAAAAAAGGCACTATGGGGGTGGCAAGAGCCTTGGCCAATATCCGGAAGCCCAGGGGTGATAGGTGCAAGCCATCCCTTACGAAGCAGTGTGGCTTGTCAAGCATGTCATCCCAAGCAGACAGACATTGGATCCCCTTAGAATGACACCAGTAATTGAGCCAATTGTTAAAGCTGATCATTTTGTCTTTGTACTGTGGCATCATTCTTGGTGAGGGTAAGATGCTGCTCAGGGTCAGGGTCATACCGGCCTGGGCTACATAATCAGAGAGCTCCTCTATGTCTCTTTTCATGTAGTCCAGGGAGGTACACCTCAGGTCATTCACACCAGCATGGACAATGACTGAGTCATATTTGTACTTGCTTTGGAGTGACATGACTGCTTCTGTTATGTGGCGGATTCTAGCGCCCGACAGGCAGCTTACTGTAACCTCCTTGTTCAGTCTGGCGAGCGGGACGTCAGTGTGTCTGACTATGGAGTCACCTATTACAAGTGTATCAGGCATGTTGTTTGGCCTTAAGGGCTGTGACTGTTTGGCATACTGAATTTGTGAACTATGTGTTGCATGATTTGTGTTTTGAGGTAGTGGTTGCTTGGATGTCTGCTTTGGAGGCCTCTGTTACTTTGGTAGATTTTTAATTATAGGTTCATAGGTTCATACTAGGCTATCTGCCCAAGGGCATTTATAAGCCTAGCCCATAGTTATGTGGCTTTCGCCACCCCTTTAGTTTGAATAAAAACTATGCCTATCATTTTGCTGTGCCTCTGTCAAGCAGTGACACTGAAGTAATCCCTGGGGTATATCTGCGATCTCCCATCCATTGGTCAAGATTCCTCTTGAACAAGGCCAACGAGGTGCTCTGCCTCACATGTACCGGGATTTTGTTCCACAGCACAGGGAGTCTCTGGGTGATGAATCTGTCCCTCCAGCACGTTCTATTCATAACCGTGTCAAGGTTTAAGTCTCCCGCCCTTGTGGTTCTGAGGGATCTAGATTTTTTGAGGTGAAGCATATTCATCAAATCTGGGTTTGACATGGCCTTATATGTCAGGCACAGGTCACCTCTGAGCAAGCGGTATGAGACTAAATAGAGCTGGAGTTCTTTCAGTCGGGCAGCATAAGACATATTTTTGAGACCCTTTATCCTTTTGGTGAGGAACTTTTGGGGCCTTTCAAGCTGCAGCAGGTGTCTGGTCAGATACATTCCAAACGGGGCATTGTACTCAATCATAGGTCTAATGAGTGATGAGTACAGGGGGACGATGACCTCCCTTGATCTAGATGTGAATCCCTTCATGATCAGGTGGGTGATATAGAAGGTTTTCCTAACTACTTTAGCAACATGAGTATCAAACGAAAGGCTACTGTCAACCTGGGTCCCCAGATCCCTGATGACTTTTTCTGTGCTCAGTGGATTGCCACCTATATGGTAGCTAGGGGTAACCTTGTTTTTCCTGAAGGGTATGACTATGCATTTTTTAGTGTTTAACTTCAGGCCATGGCTCTGGCACCAGTTATCCATTTCTGTGAGGCCCTTCTGGAGGATATCTGTGTCAGATGTGTTTTCGACTATGGCGCCCAGTTTGCAGTCATCTGCAAACTTTGTCAGCCATAACCCTCCTGTGTTTGCTTGTACTTCAGAAAAGTAGATGCCAAACAAGAGTGGACCCAGGACTGAGCCCTGTGGGACACCACTTGTGACAGGCTTTGAGTCTGACATGGCTCCAGCAACTCTGACCCTGTGGGTTCTGTCACTTAGCCAGTTTGCAACCCATCTTGTGATGTATGGGTTTACATTCAAGCTGATGAGTTTTTCGATGATACCTGAGTGGGGTATTGTGTCAAGGCCTTTGCCAGGTCGAGGTAGGCTGTATGGACTGCCTTTCCCTCATCAATGGCCTTGGTGACTGTCTCGAAAAAGTCAACCAAGTTTAAAAGGCAGGATCTGCTTTTGACAAAGCCAAACTGGGTTGGATCCAAAGTCTGCAAGTTCCCTATGTCTTTATTTATGAGTTCCATTATGATCCTCTCCATGGCTTTGCAGATAAGGCTTGTCAAGCTAATGGGGCGGTAATTTCCAGGGTCTGTGGAGGCACCGCCCTTATGAAGTGGGACCACAGTCGCCGTGCGCCACTCCTTGGGTACGTATCCTGAGGTGAGGCTAAGATTAAACAGCTGTCCTAATTGTGGGTTTAATTCCTCGTTGAGTTCGTGAAGCACACAGCCGGGGACACCATCCGGTCCCATGGATGCTGTGTTTTTGCCTTACTCAGGACAGTTCTCACCTGGGCGTTGGAGATGTTTGGGGGCCTACAATCCTGTGGAACACATATCTCTCCTTTTGGGGGAGGGAGTTTGCACTGAACCTGTCAGCCAGTATGTTGGCAATGTGTGTAGGTTCAGTAATTTTCAAATCATTTTGAACTAATTCTGAGCATATCTGGGAGTTTCCTCCTAGGTTTCTAACATAGCTAAAGAAGGCCTTATGATTGTCTTTAGAGTCCTTGGTGATTTTTCTCTCAAAATTTGCCTTGGATGATTTTATGAGAGCTCTTAGTTTTTTACTTATAGTGATCAAAGGTGTCTTACCTTTCAAGGATTTTGCTCTATCTTGTAGTAGCTTCCTCCTTTTGTTGTAGAGCTTGTTTATGGCTGGGGTCCACCAGACTGGATGCTTGCCTTTGGTACAGAGAGTCTTAGTTTTGTTTGGGATTGCCTGATCCATGCAGTCCTGTAGGTGCTGGTAGAAGGCATTTGTGATTCAGCGGTTTGAGTAATGTTTACCACTGGCTCAGGGGCCTTAAAGGAGACCACACTAGTTTTTAGAAGTGTGAAATTGGCTTTTGAGAAGTATTTCACAGTGGTCTTTTTTGTTTCAGGTGGGGGCGGGATGAGGACCTCCAGCGAGATTAGTTTATGATCTGATCTCACCAGTGAGGGGTATACTTCCAGTGTTGAACATTTTGATCCCATGTTCGTGATGATGAGATCAAGTATGTTTTCTCCTCTTGTGGGGATGGTGACTAGTTGTTCCATGGCATTTGAGTTTATGAACTCCAGGAATCTTTGGGTTAGAGTGTTCGGGCTTGAGTAGTGTTCCCAGTCTATATTAGGGTAGTTGAAGTCACCTAGTATGATGGTGTTTGGAGATACATTTATCCCCTCCAATGTTTTCAGGAAGGCCATGTGAGGTTCCTGAGTTTGAGAGGGTGGCCTGTAACATGCTACAAATTGCAGAGCAGTCTTGCCTATGGTTAATTGCACCTGGATGGTCTCCGATGCATCATGCATTGCCACCAACCTTGAGGTGTGGGTGTCCTTTATGAATATGGACACCCCCCTCCTTTCTTGGTGTTGTCTGGATTTTGGGGCCAGAACGCACAATATGAGGTGAAACCTGTTAGTGCTGGGGTGCTCTCAGGAGCCTTGAACCAGGTTTCTGTCACAGCACAGACATCGATGTTCTCCATATTGAGAAGGGCCTTGAGTGCGTGCATCTTGAGATTGAGACTTCTGGCATTGAGCAGCATTACCCTTAGTTTTTTTCCTTTTTGGTGTTCTAGGGTGGTAGGTTTAGAATTTGAGCCTTGCCTAAAAAAGGCACTATGGGGGTGGCAAGAGCCTTTGCCAATATCCGGAAGCCCAGGGGTGACAGGTGCAAGCCGTCCCTTGCGAAGCAGCGTGGCTTGTCCAGCATGTCATCCCAGGCAGACAGACATTGGATCCCCTTTGAATGACACCAGAATTTAAGCCAATTATTAAAGCTGATCATCTTATCACTGTATTGTGGCATCATTCTAGGTGAAGGTAGGATACTGCTCAAGGTCAGGGTCATACCTGCCTGGGCTACATAATCAGAGAGCTCCTCGATGTTCCTTTTCATGTAGTCCAAGGAGGTACGTCTCAGGTCCTTGACACCAGCGTGGACAATGACTGAGTCGTACTTGTACCTGCTGTTGAGAGACCTGAGTGCTTGCGTTATGTGGCGGATTCTAGCGCCCGACAGGCAGCTTACTGTGACCTTCTCCTTACTCAGTCTGGTGGCGGGGCGTCAGTGTGTCTGACTATGGAATCACCAATGACAAGTGTGTCTGGCATTTTGTTTGGCCTTAAGGGCTGTGACTGTTTGACACTCTGACTGTGTGGTCTATGTGTTGCATGTGTTGGGTCGTGAGGTGGTAGTTGTTTGGGTGTCTGCTTTGGTGGCCTCTGCTGTTTTGGTAAATTTTTGATCAGAGCCTCGAGTATGTCTTTGTGTGAGTATGTGTATGATTTGAAGTTGTGATGGTACCATGTGTGACTGGGTATGTATTGTGTGTGGTTACCTTCTCCTCCTGTCTGGTCTTGCCAGTCCTATGTTGAGAGAGCTCAGCCTCCAGTTTGGCCGTATAGTTGCATCTCTCGCATGTATTTGTGTTTTGTGGGAGAAGGAGAGGATTGTCTGTGTACATGAGGCAATTGTAACATTGCCTCAATATTCCCAGGTTCACCAGTTGAGCTGGAGAGGACATTAGCAACTGATCCCTCGACATACTAGAAGTAGTAGATAAAGAGACTTTCAAAGGACTCCGGGGGAAGTGGGTTTTAGGCTGGTGGGGTACTATCTATAATAAGAGTGCTTTATCAAGGTGCAAGTACTGTAGGAGTAAGTGCTAGGCTTTACAGATAGAGAATAGTCTACTTGGGAATCAAGTAGAGATGAACTTTTCAGTTATAGGATATGCTGGTTAGATCAGCAGTACAGCTCGAGGAAGGTAGTTCTAAGGGATAATTTGAAGAGTGGAATTTAGATGGCCCGAATAGTTTAACCTTGTTTAACCGCCGCTGCTCTTGTGTGCAACAGTGGCAACTCCGCGCTAATCTTGGCGTTTAGCGTGTTTTATAGCAGGGGGCTGAAGGGAGCTAGGAATTGGCCCAAAACGACCAATGGACTACTAGTTTCTGGCTGAAACTTCACCAAATCAGACAAAAAGGCTGCTCAGTGCTTCCCACTCCCACTGGTAAGCAAAGAAACTTCCCTCCTTCCTAATAAGGCAATGGATCAGTAACAGGAACTAAAAACAAAGCCCAGGGATCAGCAACTCTGAAACTGGACTACTCTAGTTCAGTAAGGTGGGAAAACAAGAGATTTTTGTTTTTTACAGAGACAAGGAAAAAACAGACAGTAAATGCTATAAATGCTGTAAATCGGCTAGTGCACTTTAGTGTGTAGCCTACAGAAACAATTTGCAACAATTAGTAACTTAAAGTGCAATAAACAGTGTAAAATGCAGAAATCACTTAAAGTAGCAGTAAAACAGGCGAAATGCAGTTGCTAGCTTAATAACAGTGGGAAAGCCACAAAAATACTTATATCTGGTAGAAAGTCACTCTTTTAGCTCTCTGCTGCTTGGATCACTCTGCAGGCCACCACGAGGATCTGTGCTGAGTTGGTACAAGCTGGAAAAGCGCGTTTAGCGTGTTTTATAGCAGGGCCTGAAAGGAGCTAGGAATTGGCCCAAAACGACCAATGGACTACTAGTTTCTGGCTGAAACTTCACCAAATTGGACAAAAAGGCTGCTCAGTGCTTCCCACTCCCACTGGTAAGCAAAGAAACTTCCCTCCTTCCTAATAAGGCAATGGATCAGTAACAGGAACTAAAAACAAAGCCCAGGGATCAGCAACTCTGAAACTGGACTACTCTAGTTCAGTAAGGCAGGAAAACAAGAGATTTTTTTTGTTTTTTTACAGAGACAAGGAAAAAAACAGACAGTAAATGCTATAAATGCTGTAAATCGGCTAGCGCACTTTAGTGTGTAGCCTACAGAAACAATTTGCAACAATTAGTAACTTAAAGTGCAATAAACAGTGTAAAATGCAGAAATCACTTAAAGTAGCAGTAAAACAGGTGAAATGCAGTTGCTAGCTTAATAACAGTGGGAAAGCCACAAAAATACTTATATCTGGTAGAAAGTCACTCTTTTAGCTCTCTGCTGCTTGGATCACTCTGCAGGCCACCACGAGGATCTGTGCTGAGTTGGTACAAGCTGGAAAACGTGCGTTTAGCGTGTTTTATAGCAGGGGGCTGAAAGGAGCTAGGAATTGGCCCAAAATGACCAATGGACTACTAGTTTCTGGCTGAAACTTCACCAAATCAGACAAAAAGGCTGCTCAGTGCTTCCCACTCCCACTGGTAAGCAAAGAAACTTCCCTCCCTCCTAATAAGGCAATGGATCAGTAACAGGAACTAAAAACAAAGCCCAGGGATCAGCAACTCTGAAACTGGACTACTCTAGTTCAGTAAGGCGGGAAAACAAGAGATTTTTTTTTTTTTACAGAGACAAGGAAATAAACAGACAGTAAATGCTATAAATGCTGTAAATCAGCTAGCACACTTTAGTGTGTAGCCTACAGAAACAATTTGCAACAATTAGTAACTTAAAGTGCAATAAACAGTGTAAAATGCAGAAATCACTTAAAGTAGCAGTAAAACAGGTGAAATGCAGTCGCTAGCTTAATAACAGTGGGAAAGCCACAAAAAATACTTATATCTGGTAGAAAGTCACTCCTTTAGCTCTCTGCTGCTTGGATCACTCTGCAGGCCACCACGAGGATCTGTGCAGAGTTGGTACAAGCTGGAAAACGCGTGTTTAGCGTGTTTTATAGCAGGGGGCTGAAAGGAGCTAGTAATTGGCCCAAAACGACCAATGGACTACTAGTTTCTGGCTGAAACTTCACCAAATCGGACAAAAAGGCTGCTCAGTGCTTCCCACTCCCACTGGTAAGCAAATAAACTTCCCTCCTTCCTAATAAGGCAATGGATCAGTAACAGGAACTAAAAACAAAGCCCGGGGATCAGCAACTCTGAAACTGGACTACTCTAGTTCAGT
The DNA here is from genome assembly GCF_019279795.1 of Protopterus annectens. Classification (NCBI taxonomy): domain Eukaryota; kingdom Metazoa; phylum Chordata; order Ceratodontiformes; family Protopteridae; genus Protopterus; species Protopterus annectens. Next base: position 44,160,203 of record NC_056739.1, read on the forward strand.
AAGGCAGGAAAACAAGAAATTTTTTTTTTTTTTTTTTTTTTTTTACAGAGACAAGGAAAAAACAGACAGTAAATGCTATAAAACAATTCACATGCAGTGCAAGCTGGCACACTTGAGTATGTAGCAATATTAGTCCACACACAGTATGAAAAAAATGTAATTAAATTAAAAAGGACTAAAAGCAAGTGCAGAAAGGGTTTATTAGATAGAATGCGGTAAAGAGATGGGACTGGGGGAGTGTCCTAGATCAAATCTACAGTGGGGCGGGCACTGCAAAAGCCACCAAATTTAAACTACAACCAAGAACAGGGGGGGTGGGGAAGACAGTTTCAACAGAGCTAGATCTGAGGAATCAGTCCAAAATTATAAAACCACAATAAAATGCAGGAAATGTACTTAAATCAGCTTATGTCCAGTTGATGTATGCAGACAAATCTCAGTAGCAAGCAACTCTATTTAAAATGATTACAAGAGATGTAACCAACACAGGTTTTAATGTTATCAGAAACCCCCAAGCTAATTAACACTTAAAGGAATTTCAAAGCAGTTTAACAACTAGTGCAGAGCTTCAGACACACACACAAGACAGTTTCAACAGAGCTAGATCTGAGGAATCAGTCCAAAATTATAAAACCACAATAAAATGCAGGAAATATACTTAAATCAGCTTATGTCCAGTTGATGTATGCAGACAAATCTCAGTAGCAAGCAACTCTATTTAAAATGATTACAAGAGATGTAACCAACACAGGTTTTAATGTTATCAGAAACCCCCAAGCTAATTAACACTTAAAGGAATTTCAAAGCAGTTTAACAACTAGTGCAGAGCTTCAGACACACACACAAGACAGTTTCAACAGAGCTAGATCTGAGGAATCAGTCCAAAATTATAAAACCACAATAAAATGCAGGAAATATTCTTAAATCAGCTTATGTCCAGTTGATGTATGCAGACAAATCTCAGTAGCAAGCAACTCTATTTAAAATGATTACAAGAGATGTAACCAACACAGGTTTTAATGTTATCAGAAACCCCAAGCTAATTAACACTTAAAGGAATTTCAAAGCAGTTTAACAACTAGTGCAGAGCTTCAGACACACACACAAGACAGTTTCAACAGAGCTAGATCTGAGGAATCAGTCCAAAATTATAAAACCACAATAAAATGCAGGAAATATACTTAAATCAGCTTATGTCCAGTTGATGTATGCAGACAAATCTCAGTAGCAAGCAACTCTATTTAAAATGATTACAAGAGATGTAACCAACACAGGTTTTAATGTTATCAGAAACCCCAAGCTAATTAACACTTAAAGGAATTTCAAAGCAGTTTAACAACTAGTGCAGAGCTTCAGACACACACACAAGACAGTTTCAACAGAGCTAGATCTGAGGAATCAGTCCAAAATTATAAAACCACAATAAAATGCAGGAAATGTACTTAAATCAGCTTATGTCCAGTTGATGTATGCAGACAAATCTCAGTAGCAAGCAACTCTATTTAAAATGATTACAAGAGATGTAACCAACACAGGTTTTAATGTTATCAGAAACCCCCAAGCTAATTAACACTTAAAGGAATTTCAAAGCAGTTTAACAACTAGTGCAGAGCTTCAGACACACACACAAGACAGTTTAGATCTGAGGAATCAGTCCAAAATTATAAAACCACAATAAAATGCAGGAAATATACTTAAATCAGCTTATGTCCAGTTGATGTATGCAGACAAATCTCAGTAGCAAGCAACTCTATTTAAAATGATTACAAGAGATGTAACCAACACAGGTTTTAATGTTATCAGAAACCCCCAAGCTAATTAACACTTAAAGGAATTTCAAAGCAGTTTAACAACTAGTGCAGAGCTTCAGACACACACACAAGACAGTTTCAACAGAGCTAGATCTGAGGAATCAGTCCAAAATTATAAAACCACAATAAAATGCAGGAAATGTACTTAAATCAGCTTATGTCCAGTTGATGTATGCAGACAAATCTCAGTAGCAAGCAACTCTATTTAAAATGATTACAAGAGATGTAACCAACACAGGTTTTAATGTTATCAGAAACCCCAAGCTAATTAACACTTAAAGGAATTTCAAAGCAGTTTAACAACTAGTGCAGAGCTTCAGACACACACACAAGACAGTTTCAACAGAGCTAGATCTGAGGAATCAGTCCAAAATTATAAAACCACAATAAAATGCAGGAAATATACTTAAATCAGCTTATGTCCAGTTGATGTATGCAGACAAATCTCAGTAGCAAGCAACTCTATTTAAAATGATTACAAGAGATGTAACCAACACAGGTTTTAATGTTATCAGAAACCCCCAAGCTAATTAACACTAAAAGGAATTTTAAAGCAGTTTAACAACTAGTGCAGAGTTTTAGACACACACACAAGACAGTTTCAACAGAGCTAGATCTGAGGAATCAGTCCAAAATTATAAAACCACAATAAAATGCAGGAAATATACTTAAATCAGCTTATGTCCAGTTGATGTATGCAGACAAATCTCAGTAGCAAGCAACTCTATTTAAAATGATTACAAGAGATGTAACCAACACAGGTTTTAATGTTATCAGAAACCCCCAAGCTAATTAACACTTAAAGGAATTTCAAAGCAGTTTAACAACTAGTGCAGAGCTTCAGACACACACACAAGACAGTTTCAACAGAGCTAGATCTGAGGAATCAGTCCAAAATTATAAAACCACAATAAAATGCAGGAAATATACTTAAATCAGCTTATGTCCAGTTGATGTATGCAGACAAATCTCAGTAGCAAGCAACTCTATTTAAAATGATTACAAGAGATGTAACCAACACAGGTTTTAATGTTATCAGAAACCCCCAAGCTAATTAACACTTAAAGGAATTTCAAAGCAGTTTAACAACTAGTGCAGAGCTTCAGACACACACACAAGACAGTTTCAACAGAGCTTGATCTGAGGAATCAGTCCAAAATTATAAAACCACAATAAAATGCAGGAAATGTACTTAAATCAGCTTATGTCCAGTTGATGTATGCAGACAAATCTCAGTAGCAAGCAACTCTATTTAAAATGATTTAAAATGATGACTTAAAATGATGATTTAAAATTAGAGCCTCCGAGTATGTTTTTGTTTGTTTATGTGTTTGGTTTGCAGTTGTGATAGGTCTATGTGAGACTGGGTTTGTGGTGAGTGTGGTTACCTTCTCCTCCTGACTGGTTTTGCCAGTACTGAGTCGAGAGAGCTCAGCCTCCAGTTTGGCTATATAGTCGCATCTCTCACATATATTTGTATTTGTTTGGTGGAGGAGAGGGTTGTCTGTGTACAGGAGGCAGTTGTAACATTGCCTCAAGATTCCCAGATTCACCAGCTGAACTGGAGAGGACACCAGTAATTGACCTTTCGACATGCTAGAATAGTGTAAGGGATTGCTGTGTAACTGAGTCAGAAAGGACCTATAGGGGAATGGGTATTCAAGGGGATTGTAGGTGGATGTGGTGCTTTGCTTTACTTGTGTATAAATGCTTTAGGAGCAAGTGCTGGGCTGTTTAGATAGAGAATAGACTGTTTAGATTGAAAGTAGAGCAGTTCTAATGGAACAACTGAAGAGCAGACTTTGTGGAGCCAGAAATAGTTTAAACTAGATTAACCGCTGCGCTATGGGCAACTTCGCGCTATGGAATATAATGTCTTGCAGCCTATTCAGGGTACACAGTTCTCTGGGATATAATGTCTTGCAGAACTGTTTAGGGTCTTGCAAACATGCTTATAATATATAGTGCTGTGGATGTAATATCTTGCAGACCTGTTTAGGGTACATAGTGAACTGGGATGTAATATCTTGAAGACCTGTTTAGGGTACATAGTTTTCTGGTCTATAATGTCTTGCAGACCTGCTTATGGTTCATAGTTCTCTGGGATGTAATATCTTGCAGCCCTGTTTAGGGTACATAGTTATCTGGGACAAGGGTGGACCATCACCTGACCCAGGTAACTACAGACCCATCATTCTAGTAAGCCAAATATCCAAAGCTGTGGAACAAATTATCATGAAATGATAAACAAGAACATTGGCAACCTACATACACTACACCCATCCCAATTTGGCTTTGTTAAGAGATGGTCCTGCATACTTAACCTGCTAGACTTTTTTGAGAGGGTCACCAAGGCAATATAAAAGGCTAAAACAGTGCATACTGCATATCATGAACTAGCCAAGGCATTTGATACAATACCCCACTCAGGCATTGTTGACAAACTCTCGGAGCTATGCATAAATCCCTAAATAACTGTCTGGATTGTGGGCTGGCTTATAAATAGGACCCAAGAAATCAGGATTGGTGAGACTACCTCCACCAAGAGACCTCTTACCGGCAGAGTATCCGTGGGCTCTGTGCTGAATTTGCTCCTGTTTGCGTCTACTTCTTGGAAGTCAAGGCTAATGTTCAAGGTCTCTGGCTCACCAAGTTTGCTATTGACTATAAATTGGGAGCTATTGTAGGTTTCAGCAGACACCAATCTCTTGCAAGAGGGTTTAGCACAGACAAATGACTGATGTCAAAGCCATGGCCTAAATCTTGATACCCAAAAAAATATTATAATGCCCTTAAGGAAACTGTCAACCCACGTTAATTACTCCATTGATAAAACACTCCTAAGAGTCGACCCAGTAAAAAGGGATCTGGGAACATATGTAGACACACAAAAAATAAGAAATGTGTATATGTACAGCCTGGTAGAAGATGTAAAACAAAAGAACCAGAGCTCATGTAGGGTGCCAGCCATGCTAAACACTTACATGACCACTTTCAATAAATTTAAATTTAAAACGTCGTACTTCAAAGAATTTATTAGTACAGACATATGGTTAACCTCTTTCATCCGTAACATAAGTGGACTTCATCAGAACCATGCTTTACATTAATTACTCATTTAAATATACAATTAAGGCAATCATGTGATTCAAGAGCCAATTTTCTTAAATAAATAGTAGAAGACTAAACTCACCAGTACAGCATAAACCTTTCCAATAAAACCTTTACAATAAAAACTATGTCATGTAAAATAAAAAAAACAATAAATAGTGGATAGTGAATATAAATAAAGTCAGTAAAAGTCCATTATAAATCACATTATGCTGAAGCTATAACATATGTAGACAGCAATTAGGCTTTTCACTAACATGTAGCTAATATAGTAAGAAAATCATTTTATGTCACCCATCTTATAGGTAAGGGAATGGCATCCAGGGCCAAGGGAGTTATAGTGCCATTCTATTCGGCCCTTATTAGACCCATCACTGAATACAATGCTCCCTTTGGCAGACATTTAACCAGACATTTGCACCAGTTGGAATGCCTACAAAGGTTTTTCACCATGACAATTCAGATCATGAATACTGTTGTCCTACACTGATCACCTAAAGTTGCTATCTCTATATTCAGTCACCTACAGGCTGCTGACTGGGGAACTTTGCCTGGTTTAAAGGGCTTCCTCAGACCCAGCCCTGATGGATCTGTTGCACATGTGCAAAACAAACAGCATCAGATATATTAGACCCAGGGATCTGAACTTTGCTTGTGACAGAAACATACTGTGCTGGCCAGACAAATATGTGTCCCAAAGGATCCTTGCACTGTGTAATAGGCCCCCCATCCATGTAAAACAGGGTTCATTCCTGACGCTATTCAAATGAAACCTTGACACTTGGATGGAAAATCATAAATTTACCCCCAGTGCAGCCCCAATGTCTCTTATGGACAGGTGCCATCAATAAGAAAAGGATCCTAACACCCCCATACAAATCCTTGGTCACCTCCCTGTTAACATGCCCCTCCATATAGATGCCCATGATACCCAAGACCCAAGCTTGTATGGACTCTAGTGGTCATTAGCCTAGTAACAACCTATGAACCCATGAAACTGTGGAATTTAATATATTGCATACCTGTCTAGTATTCACAGTGTTCTGGTCTGTAATGTCTTGCAGACCAGTTTAAGGCACATAGCGCTGTGGGATATAATATCTTGCAATCCCGCTTATGGTATGCTGTGATCTCAGGTGGACTGCTCTGCACTGCAGATTTATTCAGGCTGCATATACTGTTCCAGGGTAGAGTGTTCTGCTTCTGCTCAATATATTTTGTGTTCTCTGTTTGTATACCTCTCAACCTCTTAGTGTACAAAAATCTGAACAAAGCCTAAAATAATGGGGGGACAAACTTAAAATTAGGGATACATTTTAAATATAGCACTTATAAATTTAGAAAGTGGCTAGAATAAAATAATTTGTATTATCATACATTTTCTGAAGGATGTGATTTCTGAAACTCAAAAGTAGGTCATTATTTAGTGACTTTGATCCTCAGTGATTTGCCAGAAAACCACAAATTTTATGAGGAACAGATCAAAAATATGAGGAAGAAATCTGAACATGCTGCAAAAATCTGGACAGTTGAGAGATAGGCTGTTGAGTCCTCCTTCAAAATAAGCTCACAGGCAAAATCCAACAAACTATTAATTGATCATAAAAAATCTCATACTCCTCTAGTCCTCCAGAAGCCCCCTGAGGTACCCGATGTTGACATAAGCCCCCTGAGGTACCCGATGTTGACATTACTATGACAATATTATACTGTCTATAACCGAACACAGATATTTAGGTCTTGACCTTGATATGTGACTTACCTTTATCACAAATACTGATAAAATATTTAATAAAATGTAGCAAAGTAATCTCCCAACTTAAACTCAGTTATAACAGTCGGACACTCCCCATCTTCTTCTTTCTGCCCACTTAGCCCTTGATATAAATGTCCTCATTCCCAGAAACACTGTGGTCTCCCCTTTGTATTCTTTCACTCTACCCACAATACACAAGTTTCAGATAGTACTGAGGATTCTCAAGTTGAGAGACTGTACCCCAAGGTTACTCCAAGCTTGAATTGCAAAGGTGATACTAACTTAAAAAATACATAAACACAGATTGAACTCCAGCTGATGAACTCAATCTAGCTGGACAAGCTTCCAAGCCAATTTAGGAAAATAAACCCAGTCCTCGATCTACGATTTCATATTTTACTATTTCAAAAGTTGAATAAAACCACTAAAGTTTTCTTTTTGGTTTTCAAAAGCTTTATTTTTGAAGAACGTCCAACATAGGTAGGTGAACACTGTGGCAAAAATCTCATTTTATTTCAGTTGTCAGCACTTGCAGCTGAGCTGCTGCATGTGCTTGGCAAGGTACATGCTGAAGGGGGCATTGTACTCAATAATGTGTCTGATAAGGGAGGAGTACATGGATGTTATGACCTCCTTGTTCCTGGATGAAATACCCTTATTTATGAGGTAGGCCATGTAGAAAGCCTTTCATACAACGGAGGCAATGTGCTGATCAAAAATCAGGTTGCTATCAACCTGGGTGCCCAAGTCCCTCAGGACTGATTGTATGCTTAGTACATTGTTATTAATGTGATAATTAGTGGGGATGCCATTTTCCCCAAAGGGGAGAATGATGCATTTCTTGGCATTCAGTTTGAGGCCATGCTTCTGGCACTAGTCATTAGTTTGGGTAAGGCCCTCTTGGAGGGTGTTCACATCTCTAGGGGAATTTAAGACAGCACCCAGCTTGCAGTTATCTGCAAACTTGGTCAGCCACAGACCACTGGTTTTGGCTTGCACCTCAGAAAAGTATATGTCAAACAGTAAAGGCACCAAGACTGATCCTTTGAGTACACTGCTCATTGTGGGTTTACTACTAGAGGTGACATCTCCTATTTTGACTGAGTGGATTCTATCAGTGAGCCAGTTAGCTACCCATCTGGTAACATATGGGTTGATGCCTAACTGGGAGAGCTTATCTATTATGCCTGAGTGGGGAACAATGTTGAAGGCTTTGGCTAGGCCAAGGTAGGTGGTGTGCACAGTCTTCCCCTCCATGGCTTTGGTGACTGTTTCGAAGAAGTCAACAGAGTTTAACAGGCATGATCTCCCTTTGACAAAACTAAACTGTGTGGGGTCAAGCTTTTGGAGGTTGCCAATGTCCTTGTTTATAAAGGTCCATGATAATGTATTCCATGGCCTTGCAGATCAGGCTAGTTGATGGGTCTATCATTGTCTGGGTCAGTGGACGATCCACCTTTGTGTAGAGGGATGACAGTGGCTGTCCTCCATTTGGCTGGAATGAAGCTGGTGCTCAGGCTGTGGCTAAATAGGGTGCCTAATGGGGTGCCTAATGGAGATGAGCTCATGACTGAGTTCATGGAGGATACAGCCAGGGACGTTATCGAGTCCCATGGAGACTTTTGTTTTACCTTTGAGAGGGCATTGAAGACCTGCTCCCTGGTGATGAGGGGAGGGGCAGGTGCTGGTTTACTGATGGGGCGGCGGGGGGGGGTGAAGTTTTCACTGAGCATGTCTGCCAGCAGGTTGGCTATATCTATGGCATTTCTGTATGTGGTCTTATTGACCACCAGTTCAGATCAGATTTGGGTGTTACCTTTGATATTGTGGACATATATGAAGAAGGCCTTATGATTGTCCTTAGTGGATGTGGCCAATTTGGACTTGAAGTTACCCTTAGAGGATTTCACCAATGACCTTATTTGCTTGTTCAGACAAAGGAGAGATTGCTTCCAACTTGGCACCTGCTCCTTCTTGGTCCTGGACAGTAATTTTTTTCCTTTTCAAGGGATCAAATTAACTTTTGCTGAATACCTTCAGCAAGAAATATCCTGAAAATGTTTTAAAGACAATGGTTAAAACTGCACACTTTTTCTGTACTGTGGCCTCATTATTTTAAATATTGTATATATTATTTGTTCATTTTATATACCCTGTTTGTGTGTGTTTAGGTCTGATGCTTATAAATTCTCACTTTTGTTACAATCCATCTGTAATGTAAACTTTTCACACTGTTGATATATGTAAAAGTTCACACATTATGCCTAACTAGCTATTAGATTAACTCATGTTTTCATGAGGTTTTTTTATTATACAGTATATCAATTCAACTTTTTTCTCTGTGTCTAGGTCATGGCTGAAAATGGTCTCTGAACCAGACCCCCTACAGAGTTATTAAACAGTAAATAAAATAAATAAATTAATGAACATCATTTTAACTAAAAGGCAGTACTGGCCACCACTAGAAAGGAAATGTGTGTTTAAAAATAGTGACTGCACATCAGATAGCTGCTATGCTATAAAACCCTTTCTTTCAAATAAGTATTCAAGGACACCCCTTTCTGACTATGTAAGCCAAATTGATGTGAATAGCATCTCTTGGGTACATGTTATGGGGTGCAGCTGTGATGGTGCCACTTTTTCTACCCTTCCTGCATCATGCACCTTTCATGTTGCCCCAAGTCCTTCTTTAATCAGGATGTAGAAGGCCAGCTAACCTACACATAGGCCTGGAGTAGGAGGCAAGGTAGTGCTTCCAGAACAGAGTAAGGCCAACATTCAGAAAAGATGCAAAGTGCTGTCCCACACAGTACGTAAGGCACCACAGTGCTATCTGTGACACTCATTTAAGTTGCCTATCAGTGTTCTGACTGGCTGACTGTTAACAGTTTCATGTTGCTTATATAATGATATGCTTCCACAACAAATAAAGCAAAATACACAATACTGACAGCAAATTTAACATCACATGAAACTAGATTATTTGTCATTTACAGAGGTAAATCGGAAACAAGATTACCATCACGTCAAAGTTCTGAGCCTAGAATAAATGGAGGAATTATAAACAGTAGATCCTGAAAGACAGATATTTTATTATAGTTTAACTCAGTAAGGGAGATGGTCTATTGACCCTGTGCTGTAATAACCCAAGTCCGTTTGAAGCAAACCCATACAAATAGAAAAGCATTACAGAAGGTAAACTTGGTACACAATTATATAATTAAAATATACAAGTTAGAATATCAGGCTTGAATCTAACAGTGATAGGGTATTGGTGAAGTAGAAACAATACACATACTACATGCACGTAAGCATACAAACTATATACACAGATATATATATATATATATATATATATATATAGACAGGATTATTTGTTGGTCCAGACACAGTTACATTTTTGAGTGAGTTATGTCAGTTGCAGGCACTATATGTTGCATTAGTATGTATCCCTAATGCAGCGGCACTTTACTTTAGTGAATAAATAATCTCTTAGTGAGCTTTTGAAGGCTTGCAATGTTTGATTGTTCAGAATGTTGCTCCAGATTGCAGGGGCTAATCTGTAGAAAATATTTTCAGGAACAACATTTTTGAATTTGGGACTAATTACTATGAGTGTGCTGTCCTGAATGCTTCTTAGAGAGTAATTTGTGTTCAACTTACCCGCCTTTAATGTAGTCAAGAAATGTGTACTCCGATTCCACAGTGAAAGACAGCAGTGTAACCTCAGTGAAAAGAAGAAACAACATTCAGTTAATGAAGAAAAACACGTTAAATAGATTTTAACTTCTATTCTGTATTTAATTAGAAAGCATTAGAGTCAAGAGGCCCTAAACTAGGAGAATGTCCCTGGCTTCATTTGAGTTTACGTCCTCTTACTGACAAAACAAGAGCAAACAAGAGGCGATAATAGTATTGCATAATTTGTGATATTACAGCAACACGAGGGGATAATAGTATTGTATAATTTGTGATATTACAGCAAAACAAGAGGTGATAATAGTATTGCATAATTTGTGATATTACAGCAACACGAGGCGATAATAGTATTGTATAATTTGTGATATTACAGCAAAACAAGAGGCAATAATAGTATTGCATAATTTGTGATATTACAGCAACACAAGAGGCGATAATAGTATTGTATAATTTGTGATATTACAGCAACACAAGAGGCGATAATAGTATTGTATAATTTGTGATATTACAGCAACACAAGAGGCGATAATAGTATTGTATAATTTGTGATATTACAGCAACACAAGAGGCGATAATAGTATTGTATAATTTGTGATATTACAGCAACACAAGAGGTGATAATAGTATTGTATAATTTGTGATATTACAGCAAAACAAGAAGTGATAATAGTATTGTATAATGTGTGATATTACAGCAAAAAGAGGCGATAATAGTATTGTATAATTTGTGATATTACAGCAAAACAAGAGGCGATAATAGTATTGTATAATTTGTGATATTACAGCAACACAAGAGGCGATAATAGTATTGTATAATTTGTGATATTACAGCAACACAAGAGGCGATAATAGTGCTGTATAATTTGTGATATTACAGCAACACAAAAGGCAATAATAGTACTGCATAATTTGTGATATTACAGCAACACAAGAGGCAATAATAGTATTGTATAATTTGTGATATTACATCAAGTAACCAAAAAAAGCGGTGTAAAAGTGGAAGAAGAACACAATTGAAAGGAAATGTCCACTTCTGGAGCCAATATACTACAACCCAGAAAATATTTATTTTTAAAAACACAAAAACTAAATGATATCCACAAAGATAATCCACAATAGTCAAGCGCTTTCATCAGATGACTTCTTCAGAACAAAATACCATGGTCTCATCTCATTTTATACTTGTGGGTAATGGGTCTGGTTAACAATTAATTAACATTTAAAGCGGCACTGTAAAATACACGTTGTTATATACACATATAAAACAAAAGTATTATTTAAAAACAACTATAAATATTAAAACTAAAGCTAGTATGTTACAGCTTTGTAGCTCTGAACCTGAGTTCAGGTTTAATACTGATGGCATCATTGATACCTGGAAATTCTGTGGCATTCAACTTAAGTTGCCACCTAGTTTCTGCCCTTAATAATTTATTCGTCCAATCCCCTCCTCTAAAATCCATATTAACTACTTCTAAAATAGCAAACCTAAAACAATGGGAAGGGTTGCAGTTAACATGCTTAAAAAGGGCATTCTTTTCATCTTTTTTTGTAATGCTGTAACAGTGTTCATAAATCCTACGGTTTATCCTCCTTTCTGTCTTCCCTATATAAAAACATTCACAGGCCTTACATAAAGCTAAATAGACAACACCTGTGGTTATACATGAGCCCGGGGCCAAAAAAACTTCAATTTCATATGGACCCAATCTAACCTTAGGGGTTTCTAAAATGTAACTACAGTAGTCACAAGCCCCACATTTGCTAATTCTGTTCTTTTTGTGTTTCTTTTTTAGATATTGGTTTTCTAAAATATTTTTCAAATTGTTGTTAACCCTATAGGTAAACAAGGGTTCTAAACCAACAGCTGCCCATAAATCCTTATTTACCTTTAACATGTCCCAATTGTTTTTAATAATCCTTTTGACTTCACTAGAGGTTTCACCGTAGTTAAAACCATAGCTTGGGAAAAGTCCTTAGGTTCATTTTGATCTTTAACTGTAACTTCCTCAGTAGCTCCTAGTAAAGGTTTGTATCTAACATTCCACTCACTCATAACTTGGTCTCTAATCCTAGTTAAAAAGTCCAAGGGGTAATCCCTACCAAGGAACATATCCAAAACTAGCCTTGTTTCCTCTTCAACAAAACTAAGTCTAGAACACATTCTGACTACCATAACCATCTGCCCCTTTACTATATTCCTTTTAGTATAGGGAGGGTGGTTACTAGAAATTTCCAGGTAGTCATTAGAAAAGGTAGGTTTTCTAAATACCCTAGATTGGAAGCTGTTACTAACAAAGTCCTTGATCAACTTAACATCCAAAAAGTTAATCTGCCTGTTGTTACCAGTACCAGTGAATTTAAAGTATTTGCATATTCCGTTAATATATTAAAGGAAAGGATCTAAGGTCCTTTCGTCTTCCCACAAAATAAATAAATCATCTAAAAACCTAAGATACAAATACGAATCGTTCTTATAACGTGAATTAAAAATGTATTGGTTTTCCCATTGATACATTACAAGGTTTACAAAAATAGGGGCACAACTGTTGCCCATAGCTACACCTTTTACTTGTCTGTAAAATTCCCTCCAAAAGTAAAGAAGTTGTTTTTTAAAACAATCTCCATCAAGTCTAAAATAAAATTAATCGCGTCACCACTTAAATTGGTTTTACTCACTAATACTTTGTTAAAAAGTCCTAACCAATGTCATGTGGGATGGAGGTGAAAAGGTCAACCACATCAACAGTGGAAAAGCTAACCTCATTACTAAAAAAATCTTCTTTAACTTTTCTTAAAAAAATCCCATGAATCAATAAGAATATGTTCAATGGGGGCCATCCTGTCAATAAAAATACCTAAAGGGTAGGTAATACTGTTGTGACCACAAATAATAAGCCTATAAGGGGGTATAACAGATTGTTCCACATGAAGAAAATTATAAACCTCTTCATTAATAACCCTTTGATAAAGGGAGTCTTCCAATATAAGTTTAATTTTCCTATAACAAAGACGAATTTCATTCCTAGATGCCACTTCATATTTAGATGCATCATTTAACATACATGTTATTTTATTATTATAATCTTCAGTATATGTGATAACCATACCCCCACCCTTATCGGCTTCATAAACCTAGTGTTCGGGTCATCTCTTAATTCATAAAGTAGCCTTTTTTCTGCCAAGGAAAGGTTGTGTTTCTTGTATCTATGAGTTTATAGGGATTTAAAAATTTCCTGGAAGCTAACATTCTCAAAGGAACGTAAAATGGAAACCAGAGAACCAGAGGGGGGTGTAACAACTTTTCTTTCTGATTTCAAATTTCCTGTCAGTAGAATTAGCTACCTTATCTTTGTTTAAAAAATTCAAATTCAGTTTTCTTACAAAAATCTTAAAATCGGTTAATACTTTACTCGTTTCTTCCTTTATGGAGGGAACAAATATCATTCCCTTCATTAATAAATGAAATAAATCCTTACAAATAGGTAAATCAGTATAATTATACATTTTAAAACCTTTATATAAATACACAATACCATCTTTACAAATAATATCACCATCATGTTCATTACCACTCACATTACACTGGTTTAGTCGTAACTGTTCTTCCTCCTGTAGGAGGGGTTTCTGTATTTCTGCCTTGTCACTCCTTCCCCCTGGGGCCCTAAAAAATCTTTATCCTGCCAAGGTTGATTTCTATTAAAAATCCTTTCAGACCTCCTAAGGGGTGGGAACTCTTCTTCATAAGAATTATCATTAATATTTGTCCTGTTGACAGTAGGGCGGCCACGGTGGTGCAGTGGTTAGCATTGCCGCCTCACAGCAAGAGGTTCTCCGGTTCGATCCCCAGCTGGGGTGCCTTCTGTGCGGAGTCTGCATGTCCTCCCTGTGGTCGCGTGGGTTTCCTCCGGGTGCTCCGGTTTCCTCCCACATCCCAAAGACATGCTTCAGGTGGATTGGACACTCTAAATTGGCCCTAGGTGTGTGTGTGAGTGTGCCTTCTGTGGAAGGTTGGGCGCCGGGCTGGCAACTCGACACTGTAAAAAACTCCACTGCCAATTGATGTGCGGACAAGGTGATCCGCTGTGGCGACCCCTAACTGGGAAAAGCCGAAAGAAGAAGAAGAAGATTTGTCCTGTTGACAGTACCATTCACATTAGTGTGTTGAGTTTGACTGTGTATATTATTTCTACCCAAATCACCTTCCAAATAAGCTTAAGGAAATGGGTATGCTAAACAATTTTTATATTCGTATTCATCCCTTGTTAGTTTCTTTTTCTTCCTATAAATATTATTATTAACTTCATTTTCAACTTTATCAAAAATCACATTATACCTAAATGAATACTGGTTAAAACAAACATCATCTAACACAACACAATTAATGTCATCAATTTCCTTTAACAAATCATTTATCTTATTATTGATTTTCAAAATAAACTCCATCAGTTCGATGCCATGCCTGTCGAACATCTGGAGTAGTTTATCACATTCAGGTTCGCCTTTTTTTTACACCGTTAGGAAATTTAAACACTCGGAGCCCCTTAGGGATCCGCCTGCTAGCAATACACTCTTTCAGACAAGAATTATAGCATTGTAAAGCTTGGACTTTGTGCATTTTAAATTCTAGGTTTACTAACCTAGAGTCCATATTGATACTGTCAGTATGGTTGTTACTACCGAAAAATGCATAGTCCTTTTTAGTCGTCTTTCAG
Source organism: Protopterus annectens (assembly GCF_019279795.1). Lineage (NCBI taxonomy): Eukaryota > Metazoa > Chordata > Ceratodontiformes > Protopteridae > Protopterus > Protopterus annectens. Next base: position 44,175,295 of record NC_056739.1, read on the forward strand.
TCGGTTGAAAAGGGAGTTTGGTCCGTTGTTGCTGGACCTATTTTCCAAACTTCCAAAATTGCCCAGTGCCATGGAAACATTTTCCTTATTACGAGACCCTGTAGAAGTAGAACCAAGAACAACCGGAAGTGTTACCTCTCTAGGATTCCCCAAAGGACTTCCGTTCCTGTTGTTAATGGATGCAGAAGGATTTTGTATCTTGTGTACTGCTTCCTGCAGCAGATACCTTTTCAGTGAGATTTAAAATCAATTGAAGCAAACTGTCACTACTACACCCAATTTGCTGTCCACAAGGGAAGGGTAGAGAGCCAAGTTCTTCCTCGAAAACTGGTGACAACCCATTTTCATCCATAGTCGAGTGTGCTGGGTCTAGTAGGCTGCAAAAAAACCCAAAATCCACCAAGTAACCAAAAAAAGGGGTGTAAAAGTGGAAGAAGAACACAATTGAAAGGAAATGTCTACTTCTGGAGCCAATATACTACAACCCAGAAAATATTTATTTTTAAAAACACAAAAAATAAATGATATCCACAAAGATAATCCACAATAGTCAAGCGCTTTCATCAGATGACTTCTTCAGAACAAAATTCCATGGTCTCATCTCATTTTATACTTGTGGGTAATGAGTCTGGTTAACAATTAATTAACATTTAAAGTGGCACTGTAAAATACACGTTGTTATATACACATATAAAACAAAGGTATTATTTAAAAACAACTATAAATATTAAAACTAAAGCTAGTATGTTACAGCTTTGTATTTCTGAACCTGAGTTCAGGTTTAATACTGATGGCATCATTGATACCTGGAGATTTTGTGGCATTCAACTTAAGTTGTCACCTAGTTTCTTCCCTTAATAATTAATTGTCCAATCCCCTCTCTAAAATCCATATCAACTACTTCTAAAATAGCAAACATAAAACAATGGGAAGGGTTAAAGTTAACATGTTTAAAAAGGGCATTCTTTGCATCTTTTTTTTAATGCTGTAACATTGTTCATAAATCACACGGTTTAACCTCCTTTCCATCTTCCCTATACAAAAACATTCACAGGCATTACATAAAGCTAAATAGACAACACCTATGGTTATACATGAACCCAGGGCCAAAAGAACTTCAATTTCATATGGACCCAATCTAACCTTAGGGGTTTCTAAAATGTAACTACAGTAGTCACAAGCCCCACATTTGCTAGTTCCGTTCTTCTTGTGTTTCTTTTTTAGATATTGGTTTTCTAAAATAATTTTCAAATTGTTGTTAACCCTATAGGTAAACAAGTGTTCTAAACCAACAGCTGCCCAAAAATCCTTATTTCCCTTCAACATGGCCCAATTGTTTTTAATAATTCTTTTGACTTCACTAGAGGTTTCACCGTAGTTAAAACCATAGCTTGGGAAAAGTCCTTAGGTTCATTTTGATCTTTAACTGTAACTTCCTCAGCAGCTCTTAGTAAAGGCTTGTATCTAACATTCCATTCACTCATAACTCATCAACACAAGAGGCGATAATAGTATTGTATAATGTGGAATATTACAGCAAAACAAGAGGCGATAATAGTATTGTATAATTTGTGATATTACAGCAACACAAGAGGCAATAATAGTATTGTATAATTTGTGATATTACAGCAAAACAAGAGGCGATAATAGTATTGTATAATTTGTGATATTACAGCAACACAAGAGGCGATAATACTGTATAATTTGGATATTACAGCAACACAAGAGGTGATAATAGTATTGTATAATTTGTGATATTACAGCAACACAAGAGGCGATAATAGTATTGTATAATTTGTGATATTACAGCAAAACAAGAGGCGATAATAGTATTGTATAATTTGTGATATTACAGCAAAACAAGAGGCGATAATAGTATTGTATAATTTGTGGTATTTCAGCAAGACAAGCGGAGATAATAGTATTGTATAATTTGTGATATTACAGCAAAACAAGGGGCGATAATAGTATTCTATAATTTGTAATATTACAGCAAAACAAGAGGCGATAATAGTATTGCATAATTTGTGATATTACAGCAAAACAAGCGGCGATAATAGTATTGCATAATTTGTGATATTACAGCAAAACAAGCGGCGATAATAGTATTGTATAATTTGTGATATTACAGCAAAACAAGAGGCGATAATAGTATTGTATAATTTGTGATATTACAGCAAAACAAGAGGCGATAATAGTATTGTATAATTTGTAATATTACAGCAAAACAAGAGGCGATAATAGTATTGTATAATTTGTGATATTACAGCAAAACAAGAGGCGATAATAGTATTGTATAATTTGTGATATTACAGCAAAACAAGAGGCGATAATAGTATTGTATAATGTGTGATAT
>NC_056739.1:44178150-44275650 GCF_019279795.1 Protopterus annectens
TAGTATTGCATAATTTGTGATATTACAGCAAAACAAGAGGCGATAATAGTATTGCATAATTTGTGATATTACAGCAAAACAAGAGGCGATAATAGTATTGCATAATTTGTGATATTACAGCAAAACAAGAGGCGATAATCATATTGTATAATTTGTGATATTACAGAAAATCAAGAGGCGATTATCGTATTGTATAATTTGTGATTTTACACCAAAACAAGAGGCGATAATAGTATTGTATAATTTGTGATATTACAGCAAAACAAGAGGCGATAATAGTATTGTATAATTTGTGATATTACAGCAACACAAGCGGCGATAATAGTATTGTATAATTAGTAATATTACAGCAAAACAAGAGGCGATAATAGTATTGCATAATTTGTGATATTACAGCAAAACAAGAGGCAATAATAGTATTGTATAATTTGTGATATTACTGCAAAACAAGAGGTAATAATAGTATTGTGTAATTTGTGATATTACTGCAAAACAAGAGGCGATAATAGTATTGTATAATTTGTGATATTACAGCAAAACAAGAGGCGATAATAGTATTGTATAATTTGTGATATTACAGCAAAACAAGAGGTGATAATAGTATTGTATAATTTGTGATATTACAGCAACACAAGCGGTAATAGTACTGTATAATTTGTGATATTACAGCAAAACAAGAGGCAATAATAGTATTCTACAATTTGTAATATTACAGCAAAACAAGAGGCGATAATAGTATTGTATAATTTGTGATATTACAGCAAAACAAGCGGCGATAATAGTATTGTATAACTTGTGATGTTACAGCAAAAGAAGAGGCGATAATAGTATTGTATAATTTGTGATATTACAGCAACACAAGCGGCGGTAATAGTACTGTATAATTTGTGATATTACAGCAAAACAAGAGGCGATAATAGTATTGTATAATTTGTGATATTACAACACAAGAGGCGGTAATAGTATTGTACAATTTGTGATATTACAACACAAGCGGCGGTATAATTTGTGATCTTTATTTGCTTCTTTTTACTTGTTGATTTCCTCATTCCACAGCTAGATTCCATTCTGGATATGACCACGGTGTGATCGCCAGTTTGTGACTGTATTTGGGTATGAACCCCAGGTTATAAATATATGTATGAATTACATTTCCCTTTGAGCAGTTGTATAGCTGAGCTCAAAACAGGGACAGTGCTACCATTCCTGCATTTAATGATGACACTAATGTTTCAGAGGTGATTCTAGACCATTAAGCATTAATGAGGACAGGCAGGAAATGAGTACCTTGACAGGTCACTCTCCCTTGGTCAGAAGTATAAGCAGCACTACAGTTTTAGTTAGTTCAACAGAGATGTCTTACTCTCACATAGGATATAGACTGCAATGGCTGAAACTATGCATTTTTGTTAGAGTGTGTCCTCTCTGGACTTCTGCTGTGGAAGACAAAATATCAAAACTACTGTACTACCCAACAATGGTTCCAACAGTTCATGGACCAATGAAATCAATGCAGCAAGATCAACCAGATTGGTGGGGAAGGGGTGTTTTTGTCTACTCCTCAAGACAGATTCCTAAATTCAATTTACAAGTGCAGAACATAGTTGGAGAGGCTTGCAAATGAAGTGATATGTCCCATTATTAGGACTTTGAGAGAGAAACTGAGACTGAAATGATGCAGCAAACACAACAACATTCAAAAATTACAAGAGTGGTAGTTATTGCAGCAGTAAACGAAGTGTTAATTTGAAGAAAAACTAATTACTAGGGCTAAACTAAGTGAAACTAGAAAGAGAATTTCCCATATGCAAATCTGCATCCCAAACTTGAATAAAGGAATGTGAAACAGTTAAAAATCAGCTGTTTCCTCCGGGTTGACAGTTGGAGTTGTTGTGCTACTTCAAAGCCTACTGAAAGAGATCATGGAACCTGCAGCATTCATGCAGCAAGTGTGGGGTAGCCATATGTTGAGGATGTGAATGGAATTACTGCATGATGGGACAGAAATACTATAGCAGAACAAAAACAAAGAGCAGTCTTCATTGTGATGACTCCAGCAATCCACAACAAAACTTTCATCTCACAGAAGTGAATGGTCAGATAAAGGTAACAACATAAAACAATTTTGTTATGGTGCTGTTACTTCTTTCAATATACATAGTTATTAACATCAAATTAGCAGAAGAGGATAACATGACAAACACCTCATTCACTTAACAGCAATACTCACTGTTCCAGAATTAACATATTTCTTCTTTTTCAGACGCTTCTTGGTGTTGACTACCTGTGAAGGAAAATGGTAAGGTTAATGTGGAATTTCCACAAAAGAAATTCAATACCCTGCAAGTCTCTGCCATCTTTAGTGCCATAATGAATACACAGCCCTTAACATATAGCACCTTACTTTTACATCATTTCCAAAAAATGCCATGTTTAGCGTTGCCCCTTCAAATATACTGCTTTCTTATTTCCAACTTCCTATCACATGTACAGCTCTTTGGTGCGTCCTAGTGTGTCTTCTGAGTATGACATTCAGTACTGCTCCATTTCTTACATCACTGCATACATCTTAATGTAGGTTCATAGGTATGCACTATGCTGATAACCAGTGGGACCTTTGTAAACTTAGCCATGCATCCCAAATCTCTGATGAGTCTTGGTACCTTTAGTAAGTGTAAACAGGACTTTGGGAGATGAAGCATTTACAAGGAGGGGCCTGGAACATAAACCATTACTGCTAAATGTAGCTTAGAATTTTCTAAATTTTGCACATATTAACCAAAGTACCTATATGGGAAATGTCTTCAATAAAAACTAAAACCTAATTTATTAGTTAGCCAACAGAGAGGTAAAACAAAATGCATACAAAAGAATTAAGCAAAAATATCTGACCAAGAGAACAATTAAAAACCGATGATGAAAAGGATAGAATCAGCTGTAGTAAAACAGAGAATGTATCACACTCTGTTATACACTTATTTTATTTCTATTTGTTGACCGGGATAATCCAACCGGCCAAAGTTTCTTTTTAGCTGAGGCCTCGGAGAAAAGCTCCATGTTTACATATTAAAAACATAAAACATTAGAAACAGCATGTAATTACAATTTTTTAAACTATACAAAGTGGGTTGCAGAAAAACAAAAATTTTCCAAAAACATACATAGGCATGAACAAAACAAACGAACTGAATAGCATATATATATATATATATATATATATATATATATATATATGTGTGTGGGCAGAAATTCATATGTTGCCTACATACAAGTAGAAAACAGAATGGTTATAAGAATACAGATTAGAGTGATGAGGTGGTATGATTATCCAGGTACAGAGCAGGAGCACAGCCAAACGCTGGACAGGTATTGTCTGAAGCTGGCTTTAAAGGATATCTGTCAGTATGTTATTCCACTGTTTGGTGACATAACTTGAGTAAAGTGAGCTGTCAAATATGGTTCTGGATTTATAAGAAATGAGGAGACATTTATTTCCAGAGTTCCCTTGTAGGTGAGAAGTGCAGGAGAATGTTGTTTAAAGGAGGACAATTTGGGGGTTTATAAATTAGGTTGTGTGCAGTAGTTAGTTGTGCATAGGCGAGATATTGTGAAAGCTCAATCCAGTGTAATTGTTTACTGGCAACACGGTGATGTGTTTTGGATGAAAGTTAATTGTGGATTTCATGGTCTTGTTATAACAGTGCCAGTTTCTTCATACATGCAGAGTTTAGATTAGTAAGAATGGGAGCTGCATAAAGAAGTGTTGGGAGAAGATAGGATGACCCAATGTTTTTTCTAGCCAATTCTGAGAGATATGTCCCACTAACTAAGCTGGACAAGGAGATGGTTGCATTTTGCTGCCTGTCAGGAGCCAGAATCCTCCACATAACACAAGCACTCAGGTCACTCCAGAACAAGTACAAATATGACTCTGTCATTGTCCATGTTGGTGTGAATGACCTGAGACGTACCTCCCTGGACTACATGAAGAGAGACATGGAAGAGCTCTCTGATCATGTAGCCTATGCTGGTATGACCCTGACCCTGAGTAGCATCCTGCCCTCACCAAGAATGATGCCACAGTATAAAGAAAAAAATGATCAATTTCCACAATTGGCTAAGTTTTTGGTGTCATTCAAAGGGGATCCAGTATCTGTCCACCTGGGATGACATGCTTGACAAGCCACATTGCTTCGCAAGAGATGGCTTGCACCTGTCACCCTTAGGCTTTCGAATACTGGCCAAGGCTCCTGCCACCCCCATAGTGCCATTTTTAGGCAAAGCTCAAAAGACAAACCCACCACCATAAATAGCACAAGTAACCAAAAACTGAAGGTAATGCTACTCAATGCCAGAAGTCTAAATCTCAAAATGCATGCACTTGAGGCACTCCTCAGTATGGAGAACATTGACATCTGTGCAGTAACAGAAACCTGGTTTAAGGCTCCTGAGAGCACCCCAGCACTACAAGGCTATAACTCGTACCATACCTTTCAGCCACAGAACCAGGACCGAAACACAAAAGGCAGGAGTGTATCCATATTCAACAAGGATACCCACACCTCCAGGTTAGTGGCACAGCACAATGCATCAGAGATCATCCATGTGCAACTAACAATGGGCAAAACTGCAATCCAAATTGTAGCTTGCTACAGATCACCCACCATGACCCAGGACCCCCATTCCGCATTTCTGGAGACACTGTGAAATATGAAGGTCCTACCAAACACCCTAATACTGGGTGATTTCAAGTACCCAAACATAAAATGGGAGGACTACTCAAGTACTAACTCCCTTGCCCAACGCTTCCTATAATTTATAAACTCAAATACCCTAGATCAACTAGTCAACACCCCCACCAGATGGAACAACATAATGGACCTGGTGATCACCAACATGGGAGACCGGTGTTCCACACTGGAGGTCAACCCCTTCCTGGTTAGATCAGACCATAGACTAATCACTCTGGATATCCACATTCCACCCCTAACTCCAATCAAGGAAACCACTGTGAAAAACTTTTTAAAAGCAGACTTCACATTACTTAAGACCAAGGTGGAAAGGTTCACAGCACCCATGCTAAAGGACAATGCTGTCCAAGCTGCTGAAACCTTTACAAAGGCACTCTATGAGCATTTGCAGGAATGCATGGATCATGCTATCCCAAGTAAAACCAAGAATCACTCCTCCAATAAAAGGAAACCAGTCTGGTGGACCCCTGCCATAAACATGCTATACAACAGAAGGAGGAAACTAGTACAGAAAAGAGTAAAATCCCAAGAAGGAAAGACATCCCTGATCAGTATCAGCAAGAAACTACGATCCCTCATTAAATCATCCAAGGCTAGTTTCGAAAGAAAAATTGCCAATGACTCCAAAGATAACCACAAATCATTCTTTAGCTATGTCAAGCACCTAAGTGGAAACTCTCAGATCTACTCTGAGTTAGTGCAGAATGGCAGAAAATACACTGAACCGACTGATATTGCCAACATTCTGGCAGACAGGTTTAGTGCAAACTTCACCCCCTCTCACCCCCTATAGGGCCGATAACCATACCAGAAGAATCACCAACACACAGGTTAAAACAGCCCTATCCAAAGCCAAAAACACAGCTTCAATGGGACCGGACAGTGTCCAAGGCTGTGTCTTACAAGAGCTCCAAAATGAACTAAACACACTGTTCAAACTCAACCTCTCTACAGGCTATGTACCCACAGAATGGCACACAGCAACAGTTATCCCACTCCACAAAGGTGGAGCCACAACGGACCCTGGGAACTATCGCCCTATAAGCCTGACTAGCCTGGGCTGCAAGGCTATGGAGCGCATCATCATGGAAATCATTAACAGAGACTTTGGGAACCTCCAAACCTTGGACTCTACCCACTTTGGCTTTGTTAAGGGCAGATCATGCCTCCTAAACCTGGTGGACTTCTTTGAGATGGTTACCAAGGCATTAGACGAGGGAAAGGAGGTTTTTCCAGCCTTGAGCAGTTTTTTTGATTTATTTTTTTGTTCAGCTGCTTTGTCGACTTTTGATTTTTTTTTACTGTCTTGTTTAAGCTGCAGCCAGGCATCACTACTATGGTATATAGCACCCCAAAATGACTGCTGTGGTATAGGAGTAACTCAACTACCATGGACTACAGTCTGATGTCACTACCATGGAAGAAGTAAATCCTATCATCAACATGTTGCATGTCTATCTTGATATCACTACTGTGCTACAAATGTAACCTGATATCAGTAATCTGATGCAATGTAACCTGATATCAGTAATCTGATGCATATGAAGCCTTATGTCACCACTATGCTACACATGTAATTTGACACCATTAACATGCTGTACATATAGTATGTCACTATCATGGCACAAGTTAGCCTGGCATTACTGGCATAATGCATATGTAGCCAACATTACTACCATAGTACAAATCTAGCCTATTATCACTACTATGATGTAAACATAATCTGATGTCACACCAATGTTATCACTAACATGTGTACATAGCCTAATATCACTACCATAGTACAGATCTAGCCTATTATCACTACTATGATGCAAACATAATCTGATGTCACAACAATGTTATCACTAACATGATGTGTACACAGCCTAATATCACTACCATAGTACAAATCTAGCCTGGTAATGAAAATATTATGCAAGCATAGTATACCATCACTGCTGTGGCAAGTATGCAGCCAGATTTCACTATCCTGATGCATAAATAGCTTGATGCCATAACAATGGTATCACTAACATGATGAATGCATGGCCTAATTTCACTACCATATTACATATGTAGTCTGATACCACTAACATGATGCACACGTACTGTGATGTTAGTGCTGTGGTATAAATGTAGCCTGATACCACTTACATGATGCACATATACTGTGACGTTAGTGCTCTGCTACAAATGTAGCCTCATACCACTAACATGATGCACATGTACTGCGACATTAGTGCTGTGGTACAAATGTAGCCTGATACCCCTAAAATGACACACAAATACTGCGATGTTAGTGCAGTGGTGCAAATGGAGCCTTATACCACTAACATGATGCACATGTACTATGATGTTAGTGCTGCGGTACAAATGTAGCGTGATACCACTAACATGATGCACATGTACTGTGACATTATTGCTATGGTACAAATATAGCTTGCTATCACTAACTTGATGCGCATGTACTGTGATGTTAGTGCTGTGCTACAAATGTAGCCTGATACCACTAATATGATGCACACGTACTGTGACATTAGTGCTGTGGTACAAATGTAGCCTGATACCACATGGTGCACATGTACAGTGACATTATTACTATAGTACAAATATAGCATGCTACCACTAACATGATGGACATGTAGTGTCCCATTAGTGCTGTGGTACAAATGTAGCCTGATACTACTAGCATGACACACATATTTTGATGTTAGTGCTGTGGTACAAATGTAGCATGATACCACTAACATGATGTATATGTAGTGTGATGTTAGTGCTGTGGTACAAATGTAGCCTGATGCCACTAATTTGATGCACATGTACTGTCATACAAATGTAGTCTAATACCATTAACATGATGCACATGTACTGTGACGTTAGTGCTGTGGTACAAATGTAGCCTGATGCCACTAACAGGATGCGCATGTACTATGACATTAGTGCTGTGGTACAAATGTAGCAGGATACCACTAACATGATGCACATGTACTGTAATGTTAGTGCTGTGGTGCAAATGTAGCTTGATACCACTAAAATGATGCACATGTTCTGTGGTACAAATGTAGCCTGATACCACTAACATGATGCACATGTACTGTGACATTAGTGCTGTGGTACAAATGTAGCCTCATGTATACAGACAATCCTCTCCTCCTACCACCCAACACTACAACCTGCAAGAGATGCACATACATAGCCAAACTGGAAGCAAAGTTCTCTGGCCAAGATTGTGCTAGACAGTCAAGAGGAGAAGGTTAACACCTGCATTACACCTCAAGCAACTCATAGCCCTTCAAAACCAACACCATCAACACCCACACATAGCAACACTAAACCCACATATGCGGAGGCACTTAACATTAACCTGCCCAAGCAACAAGGACCTCCGAAGCTGAAACGCAAACAAACACCAGTCACAACCAAAGTGACACATAGCTGACAACACCAGTGTGCCACCCAACAACAGCCCCTAAGGCAAGACAATGTACCCAACACTTTAGTCATAGGTGAAGCTATAGTCAGGCACACTGATGTCCCACTCACCAGGCTGAGCAAGGAGAAAATTACAGTCAGCTGCCTGTTGGGTGCCAGGATCCGCCACATAATGCATGCACTCAAGTCACTCCACAACAACTACAAATACGACTCTGTCATTGTCCATGCTGGAGTGAATGACTTGAGACGTACCTCCCTGGACTACATGAAAATAGACATGGAAGAGCTCTTCGATCATGTGACCTAGGCAGGTATGACCCTAGCCCTGAGTAGCATCCTGCCTTCACCCAGAATGATACCACAGTATAAAAACAAAATGATTGACTTCAACAATTGGCTAAGCTTCTGGTGTTATTCAAAGGAGATCCAGTATTTGTCTGCCTGGGAAGACATGATCGACAAACCATGATACTTTGCCAGAGATGGCCTGCACCTGTCACCCCTAGGATTCAGGTTACTGGCTAAAGCTCTTGCCACCCCTATAGTGCCTTTTTTAGGCAAGGTTAAAAGTATAAAACCACCACCGTAACAGATACAAGCATGCAAAATCTGAAGGTAATGCTAGTCAATGCTAGAAGTCTAAACCTCAAAATGCACTCTCTCGAAGCACTCCTAAAAATGGAGAACATCGATATCTGTGCAGTAACTGAGACCTGGTTCAAGGCTCCAGAGAGCACCCCTGCAATACCAGGCTACAATTCTTACCACACTTTTTGGCCACAAAACCAAGACCGAAACACTAAAGGTGGAGGAGTGTCCATATTCACCAAGGATATTTACACTTCCAGGCTACTTGCCCAACACAATGCATCTGAAATTCTCCAGGTGCAACTAACACTGGATAAGACTGCAATCCAAAGTGTAGCTTACTACAGATCCCCCACCATGCCATAAGATTCTCACTACACCTTTCTAAACATACTGGAAAATTTTAAGATACAACCAAACACCCTAATACTGGGTGATTTCAACTACAACTGCCATTAACTGGAAAAATTACTCAGATACCAACTGTTTTTCCCAACGGTTCTTGGAATTCATAAATTCCAACACCCTGGATCAACTAATCCATTGTCCCACCAGGGGCTCCAATATCCTAGACCTGGTCATTACCAACATGGGAGATAGATGCTCCACACCAGTGGTCACCCCCTCATTGGTCAGGTCTGACCATAAGCAAATCACCTTTGAAACCCACATCCCATCCCCACCCCCCAGTAAGGAAACCTCCTTAAAAAACTTCTCCAAAGCCAACTTCATGCTACTGAAGTCAGAAGTGACAAACTTCACAACACCCACGCAGATGGGATCTGGAAGTTTTACTGCAGAATCCTACACTAAGGCACTGTACGAGCACATCCACTTGTGCATGAATCGTGCCATCCCAAATAGAATCAAGGTGGTCTTCTCCAAAAAAAGGAAGTCATAAACAAACTATACAACAGAAGGAAGAAACTGTTGCAGAAAAGCGGAAAATCCCAGGATGCAAAAAACTCACTCACCAGCCTCAGTAAGAAGCTGAGATCCCTCATAAAATCCTCAAAAGCTAGTTACGAAAATAAAATCGCCAAAGGTTCCAAACACAACCACAAGGCATTCTATAGTTATGTCAATAATCTAAATGGCAATGCTCATATCTGCTCTGAGCTACAACAGAATGGCATTAAATATACTGATCCCAAGGTTATTGCCAATATCCTGGCAGATCGATTTAGTGCCAACTTCACCCCCCCTCTCACCCCCTAAAGGGCCCATCTCAATACCAAAAATTGCCAAATTCCGGTAATCACTGCCACACAAGTAGAAACCGCACTCTCAAACGCTAAGAATACAGCATCCATGGGACCAGATGACATCCCACGCTGCGTACTACATAAACTACAAAATGAACTGGCACCTCACCTAAGTGTCATGTTTAATCATAGCCTCACCTCAGGCTTCATGCCCATTGAGTGGCTCACAGCTACAAATATCCCTCTCCACAAGGTACGATCCGCCCTGGATCCCAGGAACTACCATCCCATCAGTCTGTCAAGCCTGATCTGCAAGGGCATGGAACGCATTATCATGGAACTTATAAACAAAGACATTGGCAACCTTCAAACACTGGACCGCACCCAGTTTGGGTTTGTGAAGGGCCGATCTTGTCTCCAGAATCTGATTGACTTCTTCAAATCAGTCTCCAGAGCTGTGGACGAGGGTAATTCGGTCCACACAGCCTATCTGGACCTTGCCAAGGCCTTCGATACCATCCCCCACTCTGGAATCATAGATGAACTTACTAAACTGGGCATAAAACCCTATGTCACTCGATGGGTTGCCAACTGGCTTACTGACAGAACCCAGACTGTAAAAGTAGCCGACTCCAAATCCAGCTCCAGACAAGTGACAAGTGGAGTACTTCATGGTTCAGTCCTGGGACCACTCTTGTTTGGCATTTACTTCTCTGATGTACAGGCCAACACTAAGGGACTCTGGCTAACAAAGTTTGCAGATGACTACAAACTGGGAGCCATTATTGAATCCCCAAATGATGTGGATATTCCACAAAAGGGCCTTACAGAAACAGATGCCTGGTGCCAGAGCCATGGGCTCAAGCTTAATGCCAAGAAATGTATAGTTATCCCCATTGGAAAAAAACATGTACCCATGAATTACCACATAGGTGGCAGGACACTAAACATCGAAAGTATGATGAGAGACCTAGGGACACAGGTGGACAGTGGTCTCACTTTCAATAACCACATCGCCACAACCGTCAGGAAATCCTTCTATGTGGCACACCTCATCACTAAGGGCTTTTCATCCAGAAAAAAGGAGGTCATTGTCCCACTGTACTCATCCTTCATTAGACCCAGTATAGAGTATAATGCCCCATTTGGTATGTACCTCACAAGATATCTGTGACAGCTGGAAAGGCCACAGAAATAACTCACTAAAACAATCACAGGCCTAAAGCAGATGCCATATGCTGACCAACTAAAAAAACTCCAGCTATACTCTGTGGCATATTGTCTACTCAGAGGTGACCTCTGATTAACATAAAAAGCCATGTCAAACCCTGAGCTGTTGGACATGCTCCACTTAAAGAAATCCCAATCCATCAGAGTCACATGCTCCAGGGATCTAAACCTTGTCATCACAATGAACAAAACATGCTGGAGGGATAGGTTCCTGACCCAGAGACTCTCCATACTCTGGAATAGACTACCCATACATGTCAAGCAGAGCGCCTCATTGGCCCTCTTCAAAAGGAACATTGATGATTGTATGGAAGATAGGAAATTCACCCCAGGGATCATGTCAGTCGCCCTGCTAGACAGGGGTCCAGAGAAGTATTGTGGGAAGAAATATCCAGGGGATTGTTATAGCTAGGCTTGCATAGGCCCTAGGGATGATAGCCTAGTACCAAACTATGAACTTACCACTAACATGATGCACATGTACTATGATGTTAGTGCTGTGGTACAAATGTAGCTTGATACCACTAACATCATGTACATGTACTGTGATGTTGATGCTGTGGTACAAATGTAGCCTGATACCACTAATATGATGCACATGTACTGTGACGTTAGTGCTGTGGAACAAATGTAGCTTGATACCACTAACATCATTTATATGTACATGTGATGTTAGTGCTGTGGTACAAATGTAGTCTGGTACCACTAACATGATGCACATGTACTGTGATGTTAGTGCTGTGGTACAAATGTAGCCTGATACCACTAACATGATGCACATGTACTGTGATGTTAGTGCTGTAGTACAAATGTAGCCTGATACCACTAACATGATGCACATGTACTGTGATGTTAGTGCTATGGTACAATTGCAGCCTGATACCACTAATATGATGCACATATAATGCAAAATGAAAAATGTTGTATAGTCCCAACCTGAAGGAGCTTCCCTTAGTCTGTTGTCTGTGTTTACTTTTGCTCGGGCCATCCACAAGCCTCTGGATTGCGCCCTCCCCCACCACCACCGCCTTCGGTTCTGAAGCAATTTTCAGCTAAAACTCAAATCAGCCCCTGGGAAATATCAACGTGTAAACACAAGCCTTCCAGTAGAATTAATTATTAGGTGAATGTCATTGAATTTGTTTTTAACAATTTTCTCTTACTTTGTGACCATCTTTGTGAGGTGATCACAGCTGCATTGAGCTCCATTCCGCTTCTAACTTGAACAGCTTTAATGAAGTTGGCCACTCAGTAGGAATATACTCTACTAATCCACCCTCCTTACCATAGCTGGGTGGAATTTTTAGTTAAAGCATACTCCCCATTCTATGGTTCCAACTTCCCACTCCCTCTTAGGGAAGCTAACCACAGGTTAATTATTATTGCATCTTACCTTACCTTATCTTTAGGCTAAGCTAACTTCTTGCTCAGTCAATTTCTTGCTGTTACTAATAGGTTTCTGTAGGAACATACTCTACTAATTGTACAACTTCCTTGTTCCCTCTGTATTCAGACAGGTGAGGTCCAGAGTCTAAGGTTAAAACTATTCCAAAACAAGCATTTAGTTCAGTCCCAATTCCATTAGCTCTACTCACCCTTAAAGAGCTTGCTACAACATTTGGTTTCTGTAAGCTGAAAAGCTATAAGATAGTATATTGTCTTAGTTACATTTCTTGGCTCCTGATTGTTTTTTTTTTTCTTTTCTATTTGGAATCCCTCCTGCTGGTGTTGCTCTGCAACCAGTTCTAACCACCCAATCTCAGTGATAATTGCTACCCCCCTTCCCTGAGCCATTCTTATAGGTGGCTATATCAATACCCATTCATTTGGAAGCCATCTTTAAAATGTAGTATAGTCCCAACCTGAAGGAGCTTCCCTTAGTCTGCTGTCTGTGCCCACTGTAGGTTTTCTTATATGCATATGCCTTTTTAGCATTGTCTTTTTGCTGTCATAATTTACAGGGATTTTTATGCTGGTTTATATTAGTGCTACATTTATTATTGCTATTTAGAGTGTATAGTCTGACAAAACTGTGATGCTTTTTTTTTTTTACTGCTCATTGTATATGTAGAGCTTGGTAATTACTCCATTGTGTATATGCTTGCTTACATATCTAAACTTACTTAGGAAGCTAGACTGGCTTCATAAAAAATCCCTTTTTGATATCTGCTTCACTTTAGTTGCATTTAGTATTAATAAGCAAAAACATACATTTGTTGTTTGTTTTGTACACAAACAGCAGAAATACAGCATTTGTTACAAATTCTAGCCAATATCTTACCTAACTACAGTTCTAATTGGTATTGGTTAGCAGAAACATACCTGCTATCAGTAAGGAGAAACATACAGTTTGTTTATCTGGTATCTTGTATTTGAAAGCTGAAACAGTATTTGTTACCTACCTACAGTTTCCATTGTATTAGTTAGCAGAAACATATAGTAAAGGAGTGACATACTGTTTATTTGGTATCTGAAAAGCAGAAACAGTGTTGGTTGCAAACTCTAATCTGCATCTCAACTAAATACAGTTCTAACTGGTTTTGTAAACAGAAGCATACTTGGTATTTGTAAGCAGAAACATACAGTTGTTTATTTATATGGTATTTGAAAAGCAGAAACACAGCATTTGTTACACATTCTAGCCAGTATCTTACCTATCTATGGTGCTATTTTAACATGTTAGACTTAGTACTTTGTTTAGATGTGTCTGTAATGATCTGCCTAGGCACTGCTTTCTGTTATTTGTGATTCTTTACTCTTTCCTGGACATTTATCTATGTACCTACTCAGTGTACCATTTCTTGTACCAGCTCTCTGTCTTCTGATAATCCTTCCCTCACTCTCTGATAACCTCTACTCTCCTAATTGTCTCCATTTCTCCTAGAACTGTACTACTCACTTTCTGCTCACACTCTCTTTTTTTTCTCTTTTTGCAGTTTGCTTGGGCCATCCACAAGCCTCGATATTGCACCCCCACCCCACCACACCTTCGGTTCTGAAGCAATTTTCAGCTAAAGCTCAAATCAGCCCTGGGAAATATCAACTTGTAAACACAAGCCTTCCAGTAGAATTAATTATTAGGTGAATGTCATTGAATTTGTTTTTAACAATTTTCTCTTACTTTGTGACCATCTTTGTGAGGTGAGCACAGCTGCATTGAGCTCCATTCAGCTTCTAACATGAAGAGCTCTAATGAAGTTGGCCACCCGGTAGGAACATCCTTTACTAATCCACCCTCCTTACCATAGCTGGGTGGAATTTTTAGTTAAAGCATACTCCCCATTCTATAGTTCCAACTTTCCACTGCCTCCTAGGGAAGCTAACCACAGATTAATTATTATTGCATCTTACCTTATCTTTAGGCTAAGCTACCTTCTTGCTCAGTCAATCTCTTGCTGTTACTGATAGGTTTCTGCAGCTTTCGGTTCTCCTACTCTAGCCCACTATGTTCGCCCTGTTCTAGCCTGCTCCATTCACACTTCAGGCTCACTCCACTCCCCTGCCTGCCCCTAAATCTCACCCGCCCCCAGTGCTCCTACACTTATAGCCCCACCCCCTCCACAACAGCCTACTGCAATCCCTCAGTCATCAGATCCACTCCCACACCACACCCTACACCTCACAACAACCTCCTCTGTACACCCCTCCCACACCATGCAAGGCGTACTAGGACTACTACTACTACCTCTCACCTCTCTAGCTTACACTACATCCATACAATCTAACATACCAACAAACACTACATAACACATAACACACACCCACACAACCTCACACAAATATAGTAATATGCTCCACACTATTTAACAACAACTCATTTCTCTACAAAGACAAAACAGCAACCATACTACCTCAGAAAAGTTTAACAGTACCCAAAAAGCACATAGATATAGCCTATGCCATAAAACTCACACTATTCCTTAGAAAATGGCTAATAATCTCAGGGGACATACACCCCATCTGAGGTCCAAGCAACCCAGCCCTATCCCAGAAACACAAGTCAGACCTACTTATTATCAATATAAACACACATAGCATATCCAACAAACTACATGACTTTCACACATTTATATCCCACTACTCCCCAGACATACTAACAGTTAAGAGACCTGGATAAAATCTCCCACACAAAATGAAGAAATTCTTCCCCCAGGCTATAACATCCTAAGGCAAGATAGAAGTACCAAAAGGGGAGGTGAAGTTGCATTCTTATTTAAAAATACAGTCAACCTCAAACCACTAAAACCCCCACTTCCCAAATTCCAGAATGCAGAGACATTAGGCTACGTTACCTCCCTTAAAAATACAGAGAGAATCAATATCCTCTGTAGTTATATTCCTCCATGAAATAACTCACCTGAAATAGAAGCGATACTACAATGGGACGCAATCAACCTACCCCAGGAAACCATCCTGCTATCAACATCCTATGTAGTTATATTCCTCCAGGAAATAACTCACCTAAAATAGAACCGATACTACCATGGACAACAATCAACCTACCCCAGGAAACCATCCTGCTATCAACATCCTCTATAGTTATATTCCTCCAGGAAATAACTCACCTAAAATAGAAGCAATACTACCATGGACCGCAATCAACCTGCCCCAACAAACCATCCTGCTATCAACATCCTCTGTAGTTATATTCCTCCATGAAATAACTCACCTAAAATAGAAGCGATACTACCATGGACCGCAATCAACCTGCCCCAAGAAACCATCCTGCTATCAACATCCTATGTAGTTATATTCCTCCATGAAATAACTCACCTAATATAGTAGAGATACTACAATGGGCCGCAATCAACCTACCCAAGAAACTATCCTGCTATGAACATCCTCTGTAGTTATATTCCTCCAGGAAATAACTCATCTAAAATAGAAGCAATACTACAATGGGCCACAATCAACCTACCCCAAGAAATCATCCTGCTATCAACATCCTCTGTAGTTATATTCCTCCATGAAATAACTCACCTATAATAGAAGAGATACTACCATGGACCACAATCAACCTACCCTGAGAAACCATCCTGCTATCAACATCCTCTGTAGTTATATTCCTCCATGAAATAACTCACCTAAAATAGAAGCGATACTACCATGAACCACAATCAATCTACCCAGAGAATCCATCCTGATATCAACATCCTCTGCAGTTATATTCCTCCAGGAAATAACTCACCTAAAATAGAAGCGATACTGCCATGGACCACAATCAACCTACCCCAGGAAACCATCCTGCTATCAACATCCTCTGTAGTTATATTCCTCCAGGAAATAACTCACCTGAAATAGAAGCGATACTACAATGGGCCGCAATCAACCTACCCCAGGAAACCATCCTGCTATCAATATCCTCTGTAGTTATATTCCTCCAGGAAATACCTCACCTATAATAGAAGAGATACTACAATGGGCCGCAAACAACCTACCCCAAGATACCATCCTGCTATCAACATCCTCTGTAGTTATATTCCTCCATGAAATAACTCACCTAAAATAGAAGCGATACTACAATGGGCCGCAATCAACCTACACCAAGAAACCATCCTGCTATCAACATCCTCTGTAGTTATATTCCTCCAGGAAATACCTCACCTATAATAGAAGAGATACTACAATGGGCCACAATCAACCTACCCCAAGAAACCATTCTGCTATCAACATCCTCTGTAGTTATATTCCTCCAGGAAATACCTCACCTAAAATAGAAGCGATACTACAATGTGCCGCAATCAACCTACCCCAAGAAACCATCTTGCTATCAACATCCTCTGTAGTTATATTCCTCCAGGAAATACCTAACCTTTAATAGAAGAGATACTACAATGGATCGCAATCAACCTACCCCAAGAAACCATCCTATCAACATCCTCTTTAGTTATATTCCTCCATGAAATAACTCACCTAAAATAGAAGCGATACTACAATGGGCCGCAATCAACCTACCCCAAGAAACCATCCTGCTATCAACATCTTCTGTAGTTATATTCCTCCATGAAATAACTCACCTAAAATAGAAGCGATACTACAATGGGCCACAATCAACCTACCCCAAGAAACCATGCTGCTATCAACATCCTCTGTAGTTATATTCCTCCAGGAAATACCTCACCTATAATAGAAGAGATACTACAATAGGCCACAATCAACCTACCCCAAGAAACCATCCTGCTATCAACATCCTCTGTAGTTATATTCCTCCATGAAATAACTCACCTAAAATAGAAGCGATACTACAATGGGCCGCAATCAACCTACCCCAAGAAACCATCCTGCTATCAACATCCTCTGTAGTTATATTCCTCCATGAAATAACTCACCTAAAATAGAAGCGATACTACAATGGGCGCAATCAACCTACCCCAAGAAACCATCCTGCTATCAACATCCTCTGTAGTTATATTCCTCCATGAAATAACTCACCTAAAATAGAAGCGATACTACAATGGGCAATCAACCTACCCCAAGAAACCATCCTGCTATCAACATCCTCTGTAGTTATATTCCTCCATGAAATAACTCACCTAAAATAGAAGCGATACTACAATGGGCCGCAATCAACCTACCCCAAGAAACCATCCTGCTATCAACATCCTCTGTAGTTATATTCCTCCATGAAATAACTCACCTAAAATAGAAGCGATACTACAATGGGCCACAATCAACCTACCCCAAGAAACCATCCTGCTATCAACATCCTCTGTAGTTATATTCCTCCATGAAATAACTCACCTAAAATAGAAGCGATACTACAATGGGCCACAATCAACCTACCCCAAGAAACCATCCTGCTATCAACATCCTCTGTAGTTATATTCCTCCATGAAATAACTCACCTAAAATAGAAGCGATACTACAATGGGCCGCAATCAACCTACCCCAAGAAACCATCCTGCTATCAACATCCTCTGTAGTTATATTCCTCCATGAAATAACTCACCTAAAATAGAAGCGATACTACAATGGGCCGCAATCAACCTACCCCAAGAAACCATCCTGCTATCAACATCCTCTGTAGTTATATTCCTCCATGAAATAACTCACCTAAAATAGAAGCGATACTACAATGGGCCACAATCAACCTACCCCAAGAAACCATCCTGCTATCAACATCCTCTGTAGTTATATTCCTCCATGAAATAACTCACCTAAAATAGAAGCGATACTACAATGGGCCGCAATCAACCTACCCCAAGAAACCATCCTGCTATCAACATCCTCTGTAGTTATATTCCTCCATGAAATAACTCACCTAAAATAGAAGCGATACTACAATGGGCCGCAATCAACCTACCCCAAGAAACCATCCTGCTAGGCGACCTAAACTTAGACTGGCTAGCCTGCAACTCCAACGACCCCTCAAACCATATTAACTTATTTGGATTCTCGCAACTAATCCAAGAACCCACCAGAGCTGACAAAAACTCCAATAGAACCACCATTCTAGATTGGAAACTAGTTAATATCCCCACAGAAAATTATCATAGGGGCTGCTTACCTGATACATTGAGTGACCATTGCCCCACATTCCTCCTTCATAAACAGGCAAAATACCCAAACCCATGCTATTCAAGGAGAATAGGGACAAGCGCAAAGTCAATCCACAAACTCTTAACAGTATGTTCCAGCAACAGGACTGGAATCCACTAAAAACTCTACCTTTAGACCAGGCAGTTGAGTTTTTTAATACTACTTTTATGAATGTACTAAATACACTAGCTCCCATCAGGAAACTCAGGACTAAAGTTAACTATGACCCATGGCTAAATAGGACAACAAAAGCCTTAATAAAAGCCAGAGCCAATGCCTGGAAAAACTGGAAAAAGAATAACACCATCCAAGACAGACAGAAATATCAGGAACTATGAAATAAGGCCAAAAACTAAACAAACGTAGATAAAAAGAACTACTTCTTAGACATCCAAAACAAGCACTCTAAAAACCCCCAAAAGTTCTGGCAGGCCATCAATACCCTTCTAAAACCAGGCAAAACCACCACCCATCTCCTAACAGCAATTCTGATAATGATAGCATAGCTTCAGAATTCAAGCATCACTTCACAGAATCTATCCTTGCACTATCTATCCCACTATCCTGCAAGAATACTAAAACAACTCCAACTGTAGAACAAACATATCCAACTTCACACTCTCACCTGTACCGACCTCTTCAGGAAAAAGCTACTCTTTAAACTAAAACCACCACACTTGCAGCAGATGATTTACCCACAATTTTTCTAAAATTAAGTGCAGAATCACTAGCCTACCCTGTCTCAATTCTTATAAACAGCTCTATCCAAGAAACCTACGTACCCCATATATGGAAAGTGTCACATATAATTCCCCTTCACAAAGGCAGAAACTCATATGAACTATCAAACTACAGGCCAATTGCTATCTTGTCCCCCCATTCTAAGCTTCTGGAGAAATGTATTCACACCCAGGTAATGCACTTCTTATCCTCACATAACCTCCTCTGCCCCACACAGCATGGTTTCCACCCAGACCATAGCACAACCACTGCCTTACTCTCCCCTTTACCAATCAGATTAACCATCTAAGAAACAACAACAAATTCATCTCAGCCATATTCCTAGTTCTATCAAAAGCATGTGATATGGTCTCCCATAACCTACTCTTAGACACTCTGTCAGCCTTATCCTTCCCACCCTCTACTACTTCATGGTTTAGAAGCTGTCTCGCTGACAGAGAACAATCAGTTAAATGGTAAAGTACACCATCACCTCTACTTCCAACTACTATAGGCGTCCCTCAAGGATCAATACTGGGTCCTCTACTATTCACCATTTTCACTAACAAATTACATACCTCCACCCTGCATGCATCACTTATACAGTACGCAGATGACTCCACCCTAATCTTCTCAGCCCCATCCAGAACCACTCTTCAAAAGCTTATCCAAGAATCCTTCTGCTCCATGAAACAATGGATTACCGATATCCAACTCATTCTAAACCCGAACAAGACCAAATTACTCCTTTTTTTCCCCCAATAAATCTAAACCCACACCTCCTACCTTCACTACTACCTCCAAAAACAGGACCACAATCTCCCCCTCCCCTCACACTAAGCTGCTTGGGGTTGAAATAGATAATCTAAACTTTAATGTCCATATCTCACAAACCATCACAAAGGTACATAAGAAACTAGGAACCCAACACAAACAGCTCCTATTGGACCAAGCTAGAATCTCCTTAGCCTGAACCCAACTCTTGTCTACCTAATGTATGCATCACCAATCCTAATTCATATCAGGAAAACAGACCTAAACAAACTAGAGTCATGTTACAATAAAATTGTAAAATTCGCTAACAACTCCACATTTAGAAGTCATCACTGTCTTGCCCTGAAGCAAATACAGTGGTTAGAACTCCCTCAGCTAATTAGCTATCACCAATTAGTCCTCATCTTCAACATAATAAGAAACCCTCAGAAAACCCCAGCCTTAAACCAACTTCTAAACCAATATTCTACAAATTTCCCTCTATGCTCATCTAACAAAATCCTGCTCTGCATAATCAAAGCCAATAACAATGCAGGGAAAAGTCTGTTCTCCCACACCATTGCTAGCGAATGAAATAACCTCCCCCAAATTATCTCCTCTGCACCATCCATCTTACTTTTCAATACATCTCTAAAGTCACACCTCTTGCAATCATGGCTCTGTCCCCGTTTCACATAAAATCTTTCCTGCTCTTCTCCTAACTTGCCACACCATCTATTGACTGCTTACCTCAGCTATTGTGTACGACTCAAATACTCCCTATCAGGAGCTACTATCCTACAAACTATTTCTCATACTATGACATATCTCCCGAATAGCATTATTTTCCAAATTCCATTCCTTCATTTTTATGCTTTGTACTACCAACAGGAAATTCAAAGATTTTTCTATCTATATACCAAGCTTGCTCAAATCAAACTAAGGTACGAAAAATCTCCATGATTGTATATATGCCACTATAGAGAAATTTTCTGGCATTCATGGATTATGTGTTGTCATATAAAGACATGGAAATCTGATTGTACATATGCCTCTGTACAGAAATGTTTTTGTCATTTGTTGCATTTGTACTGTTATGTTATGGAGCTTTTCTCCCCGGGCCTCAGCTGTAAATGGATCTTGTTCCAGTTGAACTTTCCTGGTAAACAAATGTAAAATAAAATAAAAATAAAATAAATGTACTGTGACGTTAGTGGTGTGGTACAAAAGGAGCCTGATACCACTAACATGATGCACATGTAGTGTGACATTAGTGCTGTGGTACAAATGTAGTCTGATACCACTAATATGATGCACACGTACTGCAATACAAATGTAGCCTGATACCACTAACATGATGCACATGTAGTGTGATGTTAATGTTGGGGTACAAATGTAGCCTGATACCACTAACATGATGTACATGTACTGTGACATTAGTGCTGAGGTCAAATGTAACTTGATACTACTAAGATGTTGCATATGTACTTTGATACAAATGTAGCCTGATACCACTAACATGATGCATATGTACTGTGATACTAATGTAGTCTGACAAACACTAACATGATGCACATGTACTATGATATTAGTTCTGTGGTACAGTTGTAGCCTGATACCACTAACATGATGCACATGTACTGTGATATTAGTGCTATACATGATGCACATGTGCTGTGAAGTTAGTGATGTGGTACAAATGTAAGCGATATATATAAAAAAAATGCATACTAGTACACATTAGTTCTGTGGTACAGTTGTAGCCTGATACCACTAACATGATACACATGTACTGTGACACAAATGTAGCCTGATACCACTAACATGATGACATGTACTGTGATGTTAGTGCTATGGTAGAAATGTAGCCTGATACCACTAACATGACACACATGTACTGTGACATTAGTGATGTGGTACAAATAAAGCTTGATACTACTAATATGATGCAGATGTACTATGACATTAGTGCTGTGGTCAAATGTAGCCTGCTACCACTAACATGATGCACATGTACTGTGATGTTAGTGCTGTGGTCAAATGTAGCCTGCTACCACTAACATGATGCACATGTACTGTGATGTTAGTGCTGTCCTACAAATGTTGCCCGATACCAGTAACATGATGCACATGTACTGTGACATTATTTCTGTGGTACAAATGTAGCATGACAAACACTAACATGATGCACATGTACTGTAATTTAAGTGCTGTGGTACAAATGTAGTCTGATACCACTGACATGATGTACATGTACTGTGACGTTAGTGCTGTGGTACAAATGCAGCCTGATACCACTAACATGATGCACATGTACTGTGATGCAAATGTAGTCTAATCCCAGTAACATGATGCACTTGTACTGTGATGTTAGTTCTGTGGTACAAATGTAGCCTGATCCAACTAACATGATGCAGATGTACTATGTCGTTAGTGCTGTGGTACAAATGTATGCTGATGCCAATAACATGATACATGTCTACTGTGATGTTAGTGCTGTTGTAGAAATGTCGCCTGATTCCACTAACATGATGCACATGTACTGTGGTACAAATGCAGCCTGATACAACTAACATGATGTACATGTACTGTGGCACAAATGTAGCCTGATACCACAACCAAGATGCACATGTACTATAATGTTAGTGCTGCGGAACAAATGTAGCTTGATACCACTAAAATTATGCACATGTACTGTGATGTTAATGCTGTGGTACAAATGTAGCCTGATACCACTAACATGATGCACATGTACTGTGACGTTAGTGCTGTGGTACAAATGGAGCCTAATACCACAAACATGAGGCACATGTACTGTGAGTTAAGTGCTGTGGTACAAATGTAGCTTGATACTACTAACATGATGCACATGTACTGTAATACAAATGTAGCCTGATACCACTAAAATAATGCACATGTACTGTGATGTTAATGCTGTGGTACATATGTAACCTGATATCACTAATATGATGTACATGTACTATGACATTACTGCTGTGGTACAAATGTAGCCTGATACCACTAACATGATGCACATATACTGTGACGTTAGTGCTGTGGTACAAATGGAGCCTAATACCACAAACATGAGGCACATGTACTGTGAGTTAAGTGCTGTGGTACAAATGTAGCTTGATACTACTAACATGATGCACATGTACTGTAATACAAATGTAGCCTGATATCACTAATATGATGCACATGTACTGTGAAGTTAGTGATGTGGTACAAATGTAGCCTGATACCACTAAAATAATGCACATGTACTGTGATGTTAATGCTGTGGTACATATGTAACCTGATATCACTAATATGATGTACATGTACTATGACATTACTGCTGTGGTACAAATGTAGCCTGATACCACTAACATGATGCACATATACTGTGACGTTAGTGCTGTGGTACAAATGGAGCCTAATACCACAAACATGAGGCACATGTACTGTGATGCAAGTGCTGTGGTACAAATGTAGCTTGATACTACTAACATGATGCACATGTACTGTAATACAAATGTAGCCTGATATCACTAATATGATGCACATGTACTGTGAAGTTAGTGATGTGGTACAAATGTAGCCTGATACCACTAAAATAATGCACATGTACTGTGACATTCCTGATCCCATTAACATGATACACATGTACTGTGACACAAATGTAGCCTGACAAACACTAACATGACCCACATGTACTGTGATATTAGTGCAGTGGTACAAATGTAGCCTGATACCACTAACATGATGCACATATACTGTGATATTAGTGCTATGGTACAAATGTAGCCTGACAAACACTAACATGATGCACATGTACTGTGACATTAGTGCTATGCTGCAAATGTAGCCTAGAAAACACTAACATGATGCACAGGTACTGTGCCATTAGTGCTGTTGTACAAATGTAGCCTGATACCACTAACATGATGCACATGTACTGTGACGTTAGTGCTGTGGTACAAATGGAGCCTAATACCACAAACATGAGGCACATGTACTGTGATGCAAGTGCTGTGGTACAAATGTAGCTTGATACTACTAACATGATGCACATGTACTGTAATACAAATGTAGCCTATCACTAATATGATGCACATGTACTGTGAAGTTAGTGATGTGGTACAAATGTAGCCTGATACCACTAAAATAATGCACATGTACTGTGACATTAGTGCTGTGGTACAAATGTACCCTGATCCCATTAACATGATACACATGTACTGTGACACAAATTTAGCCTGATACCACTAACATGACACACATGTTCTGTGATGTTAGTGCTGTGGTACAAATGTAGCCTGATAACACTAACATGATGCACATGTACTGTGACATTAGTGCTGTGGTACAAATGTAGCCTGAAAAGACTAACATTGTGCACATGTGCTGTTGTACAAATGTGGCCTGATAACACTAACATGATGCACATTTACTGTGACATTAGTGCTGTGGTATAAATGTACCCTGAAAAACACTAACATGATGCACATGTACTGTGACATTAGTGCTATGCTGCAAATGTAGCCTAGAAAACACTAACATGATGCACAGGTACTGTGCCATTAGTGCTGTTGTACAAATGTAGCCTGATACAACTAACATGATGCACATGTACTGTGATACAAATGTAGCCTGATACCACTAACATGATGTACATGTACTGTAATGTTAGTGCTGTGGTCAAATACAGCCTGATACCACTAACATGATGCAGATGTACTGTGATGTTAGTGCTGTGGTATAAATGTAGCCTGACACCACTAACATGATGCACTTATACTGTAATGTTAGTGATGTCGTACAAATGTAGCCTGATACCACTAACATGATGTACATGTACTGTGACGTTAGTGCTGTGGTCAAATGTTGCCTGATACCACTAACATGTTGTACATGTACTGTGACATTACTGCTGTGGTCAAATGTTGCCGGATACCACTAACATGTTGTACATGCACTGTGACGTTAGTGCTGTGGTCAAATGTTGCCTGATACCACTAACATGTCGTACATGTACTGTGACGTTAATGCTGTGGTCAAATGTTGCCTGATACCACTAACATGTTGTACATGTACTGTGACGTTAGGGCTGTGGTCAAATGTTGCCTATACCACTAACATGTTGTATATGTACTGTGATGTTAATGCTGTGGTCAAATGTTGCCTGATACCACTAACATGTTGTACATGTACTGTGAAGTTAGTGCTGTGGTACAAATGCAACCTGACAAACCCTAGCATGATGCACATCTACTGTGATACAAATGTTGCCTGACAAACACTAATATGATGAAAATGTACTGCGATACAAATGTAGCCTGATACCACTAACATGACACATATATACTGCAATGTTAATGCTGCGGTACATATGTACCCTGATACCACTTACATGATGCACATGTACTGTGATGTAAGTCTGTGGTACAAATGTAGCCTGATACCACTAATATGATGCACATATAGTGTGACGTTTGTGCTCTGATACAAATGTAGCCTGATACAACTAACATGATGCACACGTATTTTGACATTAGTGCTGTGGTACAAATGTAGCCTGATACCACTAACATGATGCACCTGTACTGTGATACAAATGTAACCTGACAAACACTAACATGATGCACATGTACTGTGATGTTAGTGCGGTGGTACAGTTGCAGCCTGATACCACTGACATGCACATGTACTGTGATGTTAGTGCTGCAGTACAAATGTAGCCTGATACCACTAACATGATGGACATGTACTGTGTCATTCATGCTGTTGTGCCACTGTAGCCTAATACCACTAACATGATCCACATGTACTGTGACATTAGTGCTGTGGTACAAATGTAACCTGATACCACTAAGATGATGCACATGTACCGTGATGTTTGTGCTGTAGTACAAATGTAGCCTTATACCACTAACATGATGCACATGCACTGTCACATTAGTGCTGTGGTACAAATGTATTATAAAAACAACCCACAGATGGTTTCCACGATTTATTTGTACCAAGCAAGCATCTGGTACCTCGACATATTGCCTTCAAGGATAATTAACATGATGCAACAATCTTATTTTATACCAAGTGAACTACTGGAATAATTGCAATCATTGTTCAATTATGCAATTAACCTTTTGTCCATTTAGAATTAAAGAGACTGCATAAATAATCAAACCACATATCACAATATACAAATACATCACTTATATCAGTATTCCTTATTTCATATATATATAAATACATCACTTGTATAAATATTTATTTTTAAATATTTCTCATTAAATTACTTATAAACATTCATGTAATAATGCTATTTACCTCTAAATTTAAACCCCTAGGGTATGGAGTGCCATAATTTAAAATTAATCTACTCTCAAGTCTATTTAACTTGCACTTTACATCACCACCTACATTATTTGGACTGGCAAGTACACTGAAAGAAAAAGTATCATTACTGCCCCCATGAAACCAGCAAAAATGTTCTCCCACTGGAAAATTAAAATTGTGATTTCTAATATCTCAAAAATGTTCTAAAATTCTAACTTTTACTGCCCTCTTTGCCTGACCAATATAGCACTTTATTGGATCACATCCGCACCCTATAATATATACAACTCCGCAAAAGTTACAAGAAAATCTATTGTTATCCTCAAATTTCTTACCATTAATTAAGGTGCCCTACAGATTTTTAACAAACCTGCAGACCTTGCATCTCCCCCACAGGTATACATTCCTACCCTAGTGGCTTCCTTGTTCCAGAGTGGTCTATTAAGTAGCTCTTTCATATTAAGATATCTCTCATAAGAAAATCTTATAAACCTGGGAAATAAGTCACCTAATGTATGATCTAGACACACTATGTGCTGTATTTCTTGTATCAAATTCCTCATTATATTGAAAAATGGTGAATATTTAGATACAAAAAAATAACTCTTGAGCAACACAGTTAGGCTTTAAATTACTGCTTACATATTGTTTTCTCCTTATGTTACTCGTTACACCACCCATTACTTGACTTACCCCTTCATCTAACAAAATTTTATCATACCCTCTCTGTAATAACCTGTCCCTACTTTCAAGAAGGAAGATAATTATGTGAAATGGTGGGAAAGTTGTTGGTGCACAGATTTTTCTCTAGTATCTTGGGGGATGCAATGGGGCAAAAATATGTGATGCCTGTGCAGTTAGCTCCCTTATGTAAAGGGATAATGTGGGAAAATTTCCATAAGTTCGGGACATATGATTCAGCTATGAATCTGTTAATTAAAATGCTAATAGGATATGCTAATGCATTTGCAGCTAGCTTTAAATATTCTGGTGGGAGGTTGTCAGCTGTGGCTGAGAAGTTTTAGTTTTTGTAACATGTTTTTTTTAATAGAGATAAGCAGATGGCTAAAAGGTAAAGTGGGATGATTGGGTATTAGGGTGTTAAAGAGGGGATGCGAGGGTGTGTGTGTGGGTTAGTGCTGAGGGAACTATTAAAATTATGAAATATAAAACTATGAAATTTTAGAAAACATTTTTTATGAATACCTTTTATGATGGGACCTGACTGCCAATTATTTATTATTTTTTATAGGAAGTCGACATTTATCAAATAATGTATTTATTAGGAACTGACTTACACATTTGTTAGTTATCTGCTTTTTAACATATTTGGATGGTACAATGGTTTTAGCTTTGGTTTTAAATATTTGTTAGGTCTGATGATATTCAAATTACTGTTTTACATGGAATCTTTTATCATTATCATTTATGGTTTTATACTTCATAAGTTTAAGTTTTATTGATTCTTTTTTTATCCAATTGGTGCTAGCATGGTCAATTAGATGAAATATGATTGGTTAATTGTGTTTTAGAAGGAACACAGAGCTACATTGTTTCAAACTCTGAAGTCCCGATAATAATGGATGAAAACGTTCAGTTGTATCTTGTATTTCATGTTTGTTTTGAATAAAGTGGATGGTTTATTAGAGGAGCCATTTGATTCATTCAGGATCAAAAGACAACAACAGTTTTCACCTTGGTACTTGCTATTATTGCAATTTATGGAGGAAGTGGAGTTACAGCAGTGAGATCAGACATTCTAAGCATCCGGGCTGGAGTTTCAGCTGGTTATCAGTTGATCACCAACATGATCCACATATAGCCTGATATCACCAACACAATGCGGGTGTACTTCATTTGCTCTAACTTCCGATTGACCGACACCCATTTGCCTGAGACCAAATGACTGAAATTTCATTTGACCGACAAGTATTATTGGTAAGAAAATGGGATATGCCCCCTTCCCCACTGTAGTGTGACCCTGTAGTTAGAATATATAGTTAGGGGGTGGGGGGGTGAAGGCCCCAACTTAATTTTATATTATACTGTTTAGTTTTGCTTTAATATTGCTTAGTAAAACACCCCCTAACTATATATTTTAACTTCAGGGTCGCACTACAGTGGGGAAGGGGGCATATCCCATTTACTTGCCAATAATACTTGTCAGTC
This sequence comes from Protopterus annectens, assembly GCF_019279795.1. Taxonomy (NCBI): domain Eukaryota; kingdom Metazoa; phylum Chordata; order Ceratodontiformes; family Protopteridae; genus Protopterus; species Protopterus annectens. The sequence goes on from NC_056739.1 coordinate 44,206,847, forward strand.
AAATGAAGTGTCGGTCAAATGAAATTTTGGTCAAATGGGGTCAGGCAAATGGGTGTTAGGCAATCGGAAGTTAGGGCAAATGAAGTAGACCCCACGATGCATACATAGCCTGGTATCGCAAGCACCATGCACAAGTAGCCTGGGATCACTAACATGATGCACAAGTAGCCTGTTATCACTGTGATGCCTGTGCACTGGCCCAGTAATCAAGGAGCCTGAATCTTCACCATTAACACCAGTAAGGGACTTGCACACTGGGAGGATAACAGGTGCACACACAGTAAAGTACAATATCTCTTAAGAGCACACAGAGATCACAGTCAGTCTAGGGCTGGTTTCTCCCTTTCTCTCCAGATCCCCAATAAGACTCCCCACTGGCACAGCTATAGGGTTCAGATCTCAGATGAGTAGTCAAGCAAAAACCTCCAGCACCTCTCTGTCCAACCAGTGCTTTATGTCCTTACTCAAGTAGCTGACACACACACACACACACACACACACACACACACACACACACACACACAGAGATTTTATTGATATACAAACACACAGACACTCCTGGGGAAGGCTGGCACAGGTTCCATGGCTATGCCCCCTTCTGCCCAGGCTATAAGGTAGCCTAATAATCATTGCCACCAACTACTCTTATCAGCTATCTGGCTAAGTGCAGCCCCCACCTCATGGTTTGAATCATCCACCTGCACAACAAATTCTTTGCTGTAATCTGGGCTGGCTAACACAGGGAGTCCTCCCAAAGCTTCTTTAAGCTTCTGGAATGCTTGCTCACATGCTGTGGTTCACACTACCTTATCTGGCCTGTTTTTTCTTTTCAAGTTTGTGAGGGGAGCAGCTATGGTACTATAACTGGGGACCAACCTTCTGTAGTACCCTGCTTCCCTAAGAATGCCCTCATCTGCTTTTTGGTAACAGGTGCAGGCCATGCCTGAATGGCTTCCACTTTGGCAGGTTCTGGCCTGATCTTACCACTCCCCACTCTATGTCCCAGGTAGGAGACCTCTGTCATACCCACCTGATATTTGCTGGGTTTAATAGTCAACCATGTAAACTCTGTAGTCTGCCCAGCACCTCCCTGACATGTTGAGGGTGCTCTTGCCAGGAATGGCTGTAGATAACAATATCATCTAGGTAAGCAAGGGCAAACCCTCCTGCTCCTGCTAGGATATGATCTACCAGCCTCTGAAAAGTCACTGGGGAATATTTCATCCCAAAGGGCATCTTTGTGAACTCATACAAGCCAAAAGGAGTCACAAAGACTGACCTCTCTCTAGCACTAAGAGTCAAGGGCACCTGCCAGTAACCCTTGGTAAGATCAATGGTGGTAAGATACTTAGCTGTACCCAACTGCTCTAGGGCTTCATCTGTCCTAGGTATGGGGTAAGCATCTGACTCTTTGTGACTATTTAATTTCCTGTAGTCCACACAGAACCTGATGCAGTCATCCTTCTTTGGCACCAGCACCACTGGGGAGGCCCAGGGACTGTTAGACTCCAAAATTACCCCTTGTTCCAACATTTCCTGTATCTCATCCCTCAGAGTCTGTTTGACTCTCTCAGGCACCCTATAAGGGGACTGCCTAATAGGTCTTTGGTGTCTGGTATCAACCTGTTCCTGCACTAAGTGGGTGCAACTTCGTTTCCCAGTGAACATGTCCCCAAACTCCTGTAACACTACTCGGATTTCTCAAACCTGGGTAGGAGATAGCTGCTGGGACACTGCTACCCCTTCCACTGAGGTGTCAGTCCGAGCCTCAATGAGGAGATCAGTCACCAGATCTCCCTCAGACTCCTCTTGCAATCCACTGCAAATATTCAGCACAAGGGCCTCCCTATCATGGTAAGGTTTCATCATGTTAACATGGTACAATTTGTGCTCTTGCCTAGCAGTTCCACCATGTAGTTAACATCACTGACCCTCCTTACTACCTTCTGGGGTCCCTCCCAGGCTACCTGCAGTTTATTGTGTCTAACAGGAATGAGAACCATTACTTGCTGCCCCACAGCATACTCTCTAACTTGAGCATTCCTGTCATACCACACCTTTTTCTACTGTTGGGCTTCCGCCAGGTTCTCCTGGGCCAAGCTCATGAGTTCCCTGAGCCTTGTCCTGAGGTTTAGGACATATGCCACAACAGATTCCTTTTGAGATTCACACTCACCCTCCCACTCATCACAAATTAAGTCTAGAGAGCCCCTCACCCTATGCCTATACAACAACTCAAAGGGTGCAAAACCCCTGGATTCCTGGGGAACATCTCTATAAACAAACAACAGATGGGGCAAATGTTTGGCCTACTCCCTCTTAAATTGTTCTGCAAATGTTCATAGCATGGACTTGAGTGTAGAGTTTAACCTCTCAACAAAACCATTAGTCTGGGGATGGTAGGGGGTGGTCTTTAGGTTCTTCACCCCACAGTATTTCCACAGACAACCCAGCAGGTCTGACATGAAATTGGCACCTCTGTCAGTCATTATGTCTTTCTTTTTGGAAACCTACACTGCTGAAAATCTCCAACAAAGCATTTGCCACCTTTTCTGCCTCAAAGGAGGACAAAGCCACTGCCTCAGGTTATCTTGTAGCATAATCTACTACCACTAGGATATACATTTTCCCTGTGGAACTTGGGATACTCAGAGGCCCCACAACATCCATAGATACCCTCTAAAATGGCTGCTCAATCACAGGCAAAGGCATAAAAGGAGCTTTCACCTTGCATCCTACTTAACCTACCTTTTGGCACTGCTCACAGATCCTGAAGTACCCTGTTACATCTCTGGAAATTCCAGGCTAATAGAAGTTCTGCATAATACGCCTCTTTGCACATTTTATGCCCATATTACTTGCAATGCAAATATCATGGGCTATGGCTAGAAGTGCCAGATGGTAGGCTCTAGGCACTACCAACTGCTGTATCCTCTCATCTTCTAGCCTGCCCTCAGGGGTCCACTTTCTATACAGTAACTCTTTGTCCCAGTATACAGATTCCTCCTTCCCCTGAAAATTGGTTGAGAATCAGGTGCCTCACTAGCTGCTTCTCTCAGGCCTTGTAATGTAGGGTCTGAGAACTGAGTCTGTCTCAACTATCTCTTTGTAACCCTTCCCAGCTCACCTTCCACAGGAAGTCTGGTATCTTCTGACAGCGGTGTCTCACTGTCAACCTGGGTACTACTACTCACCTCTGCCCTTGCAGTCACTCTGTCCAAGGGAACATCAGTACTCACAAGCAGCTATGGCTCACCGTCAGTCTCACTGCTAAAGGGTAGCTCCCTCCTTGAAGTAAACACCTCACCAATCCTGGCTGCAAGTGTGCAGTCTGTCTGGCTCTCCCCCAGGCTAGCAGACCCACATGCTTGTCTCCAAGCCTGACTGCATGTAACTGCATTAAAACATGGTACTCCCTCATCAAAATCCTTCCCTTCAGGACATCTGCAGGATGAGAATAAAACAAAAATGGTTGTAGGTAAAAGCCAAGGTGCAAAAAATGTCCAAATAAAAAGAAAAAGGCACCAAGCTAACACACAGTAGACGTTTATTCACAAAAAGAACGAAGTGGTAAGAGCTTTCACAACTAACGTTGCTTCATCAGACAACAATAGAAAAACAACCCAATTCTTAAATAAGCACACATGTAGAACCAATTAATTAAATTTAACCAATGAAATAAACATCAATTAAGTTCATGACTCTTAATACCAAGACAATATACAAAGCATAGTCAACATGGAACTATTAATATGCATAAATAGAAATAAAAACATTGACATAAAAACATATATAGACATTAAATAAAAACAACTGTGTAAAGTGATAAAAATGAAAAACCTACTTAAACATATCAAACAAAAAATCATTCAGGACTTAAATTAGTGCTTAAGTCGTCTAGCCTTTAAACAGGGAATCAGAGAGGTAGTGCCATTGAGACCAGGATACTTCTCAGCATTAAGTTTCAATATCCATTTCTGTTCTTGACCCTCAGTGAAATTTTCTAAATCACCTCCTCTAGGATTCCTATAAATATGTTGCAGAACTAAGAACCTAAAGGAGTGAATTGGGTTGTTTTTCTAATGTTGTCTGATGAAGCAACGTTAGTTGTGAAAGCGCTTACCACTTTGTTCTTTTTGTGAATAAACATCTACTGTGTGTTAGCTTGGTGCCTACATCTGCAGGATGGTAGTTTGGTACCCTTGTTGTCACAAGACAACCTGCTATTGGCATTTTGTCATTCCCACTTACTGGCTCTCCCACCTTTTGTTCCCACCTTGCTTCCATGGATATCTATATGCCACATGACCCCACTGGCTGCATTTAAAACATTTAACTCCAGGTCCTGGATGTAGACCTGGACTAGTGGCTTCCCTTGCTACTGGCAAACTCTGTCAGGGCAATCTGGGCTGCCCACCATGCATTCCCTTATACCCATGAGCAGCACTGGATGTCCCTTTCCTGTACAGGGATGCACTGCTTGCTAGGTATAGGTCTCCCTTCGTCCCCAACTCATCTACAGTAAGGCATCATATATCAGCTAACCAGATCCTCATGTCCTTAGGCAAACTGCTAAGGGCTTGTTCCCTCACCAGAACGTCTGCCAGCCCTTCAAACGTGGTGTCCTGACATCCACTCACCCACCTATGAAAATAAGTGCTTAGTTCAGCAACATATTCACACACACTCTGCCTTGCGTCTATCCTCACAAAACTTTTTTCTATAAGCTTCAGGTGTTAGCATAAAAAGTTCTAGCAAACAATTCTTTACAATATTATAATTTAGAAAGTCATGATCAGACAGTTTGGATAGAACATTTACAGCTTTACCATGGAGTAAGGGGGTCAGGAACCGTACCCAGAGCCTTTGGTCAGAATCATACTGTTTACATACCCTCTCAAACAGATGAATGAAACTATCAAAATTATCCCCCTCTGTTAACTATGGAAGAAATTTACTGATGTTTTGTGCTTCTGGGGGTCTGGTTACTCCCTTCCCCATTACCTCTACGACACAGACACTCCTGGCGAAGGCTGGCACAGGTTCCCTAGCTATGTCCCCTTCTGCACAGACTATAAGGTAGTAATCACTGCCACCAACTACTCTTATCAGCTACTCTAAAGGCCCTTACCAAAGGGTGTCCGGTTCTACTGTGCAATGTTATTATAACCAAATGGTAAGTGTGATGAACAGCAAGGCTATTGTAGTGGCTTGTACAGTATCACCAAATACATGCAAGTACACTAAGAGCTTAAATATCTCTACACAAAACAGCCACAGTTAAAAGGTTTAAACATATTTAATAATAACTAATAAAAGCACAAGACAATGCTTATTAACTCAACACAGTGACAATAGAGAGTTGAGAAATCACAGGAAATACTTTAAAACAACATTTTAGGACAGTCTCACATACATATAGAAAACATCTACACTAATCTGGCTATATTCCCATCTATCTTTAAGAGAAATACTAAGATCTAAATCTTACTTACAGAGCAAAGCAAAGCACTGGTGAGTTGTTGTTAGATTCAGAACCAAATACAAAATGCACTCTCTCTCTCTGAGTTAGTTTTTAAATTGATAATGCACATTACTGCTGAGTCATTTCAGATTACATTATTTTTGTCAACTCTGCTCAAGTTCCCAGGCTCACAGAACTTAAAATGTAACATTTATTTGTGATCTGCAGCTGCCAGGAAGTCACAGAGCAATAAAAGATGCTTTGCATGTGAAACTTAGTAATTATCTCTGTCTTAACTCAGTAGAAAGAAGCTACTAGCCCAGACATCCTGACTCTTAGCTTGAGATCACACACAGTCATAGAATTCTTTACTTATCAGCTTATCACACACAGTCATAGAATTCTTTACTTATCAGCTTATTTTCTTACAGTTTGCAAGTTAACTCTGTATGTCCCAGTTTCTACCATAACATATACATTACCTAGACCTAACGTTTATACACATTTCTGCTTTCTTCCAGCAGGGTGCACTGTGGTTACATTTTTGAAGCTCAGCACATAACACAGTTTTCTTACATTTGTTTAACAAGCCTGTGGATCATATTAATATTTACAAGACATAGAATTGTTTACAACATTTGATCTAGCTGGGCTGGCAGCCTCTCAGTTTATCACAATCACTAACATGATACATAATTAGTATGATATCACAAACACCATGGACAACTAGCCTGGTCTCACTAACATTATGCACACAGTCTGGTATCACTAATACAACGCACAGAAGTCTGATATTACTAAAATGGTGCATATATAGCTCAATATCACTGTCATGATGTATACATAGTATGATATCACAAACACCATGCACGACTAGCCTGCTGTCACTAACATGATGCACACACAACCTGATATCACTAATATAATGCACAAGTAGCCTGGTATTGCTAACATGATGCACAAGTAGTAGAATATCACTAACATGATACATAATTAGTATGATGTCACAAGCACCATGCACAATTAGCCTTGTTCCACTAACATTATGCACACAGTCTGCTATCACTAACACGATGCACAGAAGTCTGATATCACTAACATGATACATAATTAGTATGATGTCACAAGCACCATGCACAACTAGCCTTGTTCCACTAACAATATGCATACATTCTGCTATCACTAACACAATGCACAGAAGTCTGATATCACTAACATGATACATACATAGTATGATGTCACAAGCACCATGCACAACTAACCTGGTATCACTAACATTATGCACACAGTCTGGTATCACTAACACAATACACAGAAGTCCGATATTAATAACATGATACATACATAGTATGATGTCACAAGCACCATGCACAACTAACCTGGTATCACTAACATTATGCACACAGTCTGGTATCACTAACACAATGCACAGAAGTCTGATATCAATAACATGATACATACATAGTATGATGTCACAAGCACCATGCACAACTAGCCTGGTACCACTAACATTATGCACACAGTCTAGTATCACTAACACAATGCACAGAAATCTGATATTACTAACATGATACATACATAGCTTGATAACATTAACATGATGCACATGTAGTTTGGTATCACTAACATGATACATACTTAGCTTAATATCACAAGAAGCCTGATATCATTGACATGATGTACACATTGCCTGGTATCACTAACATGATTGACACATAGCATGCTGACACTGTTATAGGACAGCTGTCAATTGATATTAGTAATGTGTATAAAAATACCCATGTCAACACCATGATACGCTCGTCTCCTCATATAACTTGTCTGGTACACGTGATGGCACTCCTGTGGCATATGTGCAGCCTGATGTCACTAATGTCAACACCATGATACGCTCGTCTCCTCATATAACTTGTCTGGTACACGTGATGGCACTCCTGTGGCATATGTGCAGCCTGATGTCACTATGTCGACAGAGTTATGACTTAGCTAACATGGTAATACAGTATCTGTGTTGCATGATATCATAAGATGGTGCATGTGTAGCTTGACCTCACAAATCACAGGGACATATAAAGTTTGATATCCTTAAGTGGCACAATTAAAGCCTCCAAGCAGCTACTGTAATGCACAGGAAGCCTCATATCATTACAGTTATAACCTGCCATAAGTAGGGCATGCACATTTAGCATGATGCCACTACATTGCTACAAGATTAGCCTGATATCACTACAGTGTCACAGCAATGACAATGTTTGCCAAACATGCTGGCAGATGGCTGCCAGCTGACAAATGTGCACACTGGTTTTGTCATGCTGTACCTTGTTCATCCAAAGTCTATTATGATAACTACTGATTAACATATATTTAAATATTCTACCTTTCCTGGTACTGATTCAGGCTATTTTCTTTGCTAGGATTGCTGCTCAACTGATTTGGACAGACCGCCACTCAGTGTCTCCAGGTATATTACTTGTTGGTCTATTTCTGCTTAATTTACCTTTGATTGGTGTATACCTTTCTGGAGAGAATGTGACATCATTCTATTGCTTACCTATGTTATGAAGGCATGAGATGAGGTTGCTGTGATTTGAAATTGTATGCCTACTGTGTGTAGCCACCACAGAGGTGCCTGTAATGCTGCATTGTATCTAGTATGTAATTAGTTTGGTACGGTACTACTTTGTCATCTCTGGTCATCAAAACATATTCTCTTGTTGCTTGGTTTTGATTCATAGGATTCATATGAATTTCAAAGCAACTGACCCTCATGATTATAATGCTGCGACAACAAATACCCCTTAGTCTGAACCCCTTTCCTTTGACAATAAGCTTCACTTAGTCTGAACCCCTTTCCTTTAGGAGAGCTAGGCCAGTCAAGCACAGGGTGAGTTTGTTATCCAGGAAAACAATTTTGGAGCTCGCAAATTGAAATTTATTCCATCTCTATCCATTCATCTTTGTTTGTTCCCTGACTAGGCTTTGGCTGGGTTGGAAGTTTCATAAAGGATGGTTGACTATAGTACTGCTTTATTAATTTTATCAGGGTGAGATAATTGATTCTCCCAGGAATTTCTTTGTATAACATGTGTTCATTAACATCAGCAGCAAATTCACGGTGCCTGATAAATTACTTATGTCAGTTGATTTTTTTATTATTCTACTTCAGACTACTAATATACTTTCTTCTGATAAGCTGTGCGCCTAAATAACTTATCCTATTTTTTTAATACTCATGTTAATTTTATAACTCTGCTATTATGCTGTTCTGTACGAGTAAAACAGTACTTGAGGTTTAACAATTATAAAATAAAAAAAAAGGTAGTGTGGTGCATCTATAACCTGACATCACTATGACAGTATATATGGAGACTTATTCAACTATAATGGCAGGTTTGTGGCCTGATGCCCTTATTGTGGTATCACCATAACCTTTCATAAATTCTGTGGTATACATACAGCCAGACGCCACTTCTGTGGTATCACCATAATGTCACATAAGTAGTGTGGTATATCTTCAGCCAAATCACTGCATTGCTACCACCGTCACCTGGCATGACTACTGTGGCACACATCATACCTGATGTCATTGTAATGTGGTACATTAGCTTTGTGGAACCACTTTAGTACAATCTGTCATTGTACTGTGGTACATTAGCTTTGTGGAACCACTTTGTAACTGGAATATGCCAAAACTGTGACATTATTACTGTCATGCATCACTGCTCTAGTATTATTCTCTGGTGCTATGGTGGTAAGTAGCAATGTGAAATCACTGCTGTCATACATCAGCACTGTATTATCATCATAGTACATCAAAAGTCTCATATGATGTGGTATGCCAGCCATGAGACATTATTATTGTCATATGCCAGTGCTATAGTATTACTATTAAAACCTGAGCTTTGGCCGGCTAAGATCTAGCTGTATTCAAATGGACATATAAGAGAATTTAAATACCTTTTATCTGCACTTTCTTCAAATAATACAGCATTTTAATTGATTTATTTGTGTTGCATTGAATATTAACCGAACTGCAAGTTTTGACTGTATTTTTTCAGTTAGTGTTTGCTAGATTTTATTGCCTGTTAGAATTCCTGCATAGACAGTAATTGCAGTTGGGGGTAGTCTAATTAATTCATTGATATCCTGTTACTACCTATTTAAGTGATACATTTTGGAATATTTTCTGCTTAAAACCTGAGCTTTGGCTGGCTAAAATCTAGCTGTATTCAACTGGACGTATAAGAGAATTTAAGTACCTTTTATTTGCACTTTTTTAAAATAATACAGCATTTTAATGGATTTATTTGTGTTGCATTGAATATTAACTGTGCAAACTCATTTTTCTCTCCACCACGTTTGTCTCTCTTTCTCCCTAAAGTACCCTGCTCCCCATTTTGCTGTTCCTGATATAGTCTCTAAGAACCTACCTACCTGGTGACAAAGGATGCTATCAAAATACCTGCGGTCTCATCTAATAGCCTTATTTTCCCTGCACACTTTGTCAAGGAAGCAAGAAAGTATGTGGTTGTCTAAGTCCAGCTTGTAAAGCTGACTACCATCTATTATTGCTTCAGAGGTTCTAAAGTACACTACGAGCCTGAACAGCCAGCAGCCTTTACCCCCTCCTAGCTACCCTGTATCCAACAAACCTCTTCAATTTTATAATAGCCCCCTTTACTAGCTATCACTCCTTCCCTAGTTCTAAACCAGCTAGCTCCTTACATACTTACCTACAATACTAGAACTGCCCACTAGGTGGCACACTTATCAAATCCTTTATCTCCTGCTTATCCCACTGTATTTCTTCTGTAATTACACTACATCTCTTAAGTCCTTGACCTGCTCTTATTTTCTCACTTACCCTTTACTTCAACTGTCTACACCCACCCGCTTTCTTTCTCATAAACTTCTGTTTTATCTCTGATCTTTCCCACTCTTGACTTGCCTAACTTTCCTTCAGTTACTAGCATTGCTGATAGTTTCTTCTCTAGCTTCTCCTTCAGTTGTCTCTACCCGCTCTGTTTGCCCTGTGGGCTCACTCCGCTTCCCTACCCTACCCCCAAATTCCACCCACCCCAGGGGGCCTACTCTTATACCATCTAACCACACCCCTTCCCTCTCCCACCAATCACAAACCCTTTACCACTGGCCACTTAACTCCAATTCCCTCCTTTCACTTACCACTCCCTATCTCTCCCACCACACCCTCCACCTATTCCTTTCCACACCTAGTATACCTCCGAGCCTATAACAGCAACCTAACAACTTACCCTTCCAGATGTATAAGCTACCCACCCCAGCCTCTTACAGAGGCTACTCATACATACACTTGTACCACCTCTAACTTTAGCTTACCCGCTACCCTCCTATGAACACCCATTATATCCACACTTTCTCTACCTCAATAAGCTATCTACCTTTTCTCTAACTATTTTCACTAACCATGTTAACATAACATCTACACACAGCTATCTACTAGCAAAATACCATAGGATAGCCCACATTAGATATGACTCTCCCAATCCCAGAAAATCTCTACCTCTATATAGTAAATTCCTAAATCCTAGACTTCAAACACTACTCTTCTCTTTAAAAGATGGAGACATTCACCAAAATCAATGCCCAACAACTGCTACTACCACTCAACTCCTCAACCCCAACCAATCATCTATCTATTCCCTTACCAAACCACCTAACTCACTCTTATTCGCTCACCTCAACATACGTAGCATTAATAACAACGTTGCACAACTCCATGCTCTCTTGAAAGTCTACTCCTTTGACATTCTTTGTTTAACAGAAATGTGGATAAAACCTGTAACTAAAGACAATTAAGTCATCCCACCCAGTTATAATATTTTGCGACTTGACCGTGCAACCAAAAATGGTGGTGGTATAGCTACCCTATTTAAATCTGGGTTACAGATTACTACCTACGACTATAAACTACCTCAAGACTCCAACACTGAAATTCTTATTACCAAGCTTCAACTTACATTCAAATCCATCTATATTATCTGTATCTATCTTCCTCCTGGTAATAACATTGCCACCATAGAAAATATCCTTTGTTGGTTATCCCAAAATTTACCCCAAGAAACCATAATCCTAGGTGATTTTAACATTGATTGGAAGTGTTGTAGCAGTAGCCACCCTACCAGCCATATTAACCTTTTAGGTTTTTCTTAAACCATTACTTACCCTACCAGGATAAACAAGCCTAATAAGAAAGAAAGTACCTTAGATTGGATTCTCATAAATAATCATCCCTAGACATATGAAGCTGGAACCTTCCCTGATGATGTAAGTGACCACTCACTAACCTCCATCATCAGGCTTAAATCCAATCTACCTATTCCAACCATATATAGGTCAATTAGAACCAAGAAAAACTTCAACCCCGATCTCTTCCAGAGAGAACTAAGAGCATGTAACTGGTCTCCCTTAAAATACCTCACACTGGAGGAAGCTGTTAATTACTTTAATTGTAACTTACTAGCCATACTAGACCACCATGCACCAACCCCGCTCTATTAGAATGAGAACTAAATCTGCCCCATGGCTTTCAAAAGAAACCAGGCAAAAAATCCATCTCAGAAATAAATACTGGAATAAATCTCATTTAACTAAAAACCCAGTAGACCAACAAAACTTCAGACAGCTGAGAAATGAAACTAAAAAAGCAATACTGTCTGAGAAAAGAAACTACTACCTACAATTCCAGCAAACTCATCATAATAAACCACAAAAGTTCTGGGCAAGTATTAATCAATTATTATACCCAGGTCAATCCATCACACCAAACCCACAAGGCACAGACCAGGAGAATCCCAAGCAGACTGCTAATGCCTTTAATACCTTTTTCACTGAGGCCATTCAAACTCTTGCCAGTCAGTTATCTACTCAGAACTTAACTATATCCAACTCTAACTCTGACCCATCCCCTCCATTTCTCTTCCAACCAGTCCCAACATATATTCTTACCCTTATCCAAAAACTGAAACCATGCACTCCTTCAACAGACCAACTACCTGCTGAATATCTACAAAAGGCAGCCAAATCTATTGCCTATCCCATTTCCATTCTCATCAATAGAACCATCAGTGAAGGACACATCCCTAAAATCTGGAAAGTATCCCATATTCTCCCCCTTCACAAGGGTGGGAACTCTACTGAACTCTCCAATTACCGTCCCATAGCCCTACTTTCTCCCTTAGCAAAGATCATGGAAAAATTCATCCACAGACAATTGCTAGACCACCTAATCCAAAATAACTTACTTTCAAACTCTCAACATGGTTTCAGACCTTCCCACAGCACTACTACTGCCCTCCTTTCCTTTACTGACTGTATTAACAAAAAACGTAACCTCAATATGCTTTCCTCTGCACTGTTTACAGATCTAAGGCATTCAATATGGTAAATCACCAGATACTTATAAATATCCTCAAATCCCTGTCACTAGATGCACTAGCTATAAAATGTTTCCAGTCCTACTTAGATAACAAATAACAGGCTGTACTTTGGCATAACATTCTATCTACACATCTGCCCGTTAACATTGGTGTTCCTCAAGGGTCCATATTAGGACATCTCCTGTTTTCTATATTTATCAACAACCTTCACCTAGCAATCCCCCAAGCTACATGCATACAATACGCAGATGATTCCACACTGATATGCTCAGCCACATCTATATCTGAACTTCACTCCCTTACCCAAAATGTGTTTAACACAGTTGAACAATGGTTTACACAGTGCTGTCACCTTCTGAACCCCCAAAAAACTAAAGCCCTCTGTTTCACTCCTACTTGTAACTCCCCCCAATAGACTTCACAGTAACATCCAGTAATGGTACTCTTATATCCCCAGATCCAACTACCAAACTACTAGGTATCACCATAGATAACCTTAACTCTGACACCCATATTAACAATACTCTAAAATATGTTAATAGAAAACTAGGCTCTCTCTACAGGATCAAACCCTTCCTCTCTCCTGCAGCTATAATAACTATTGCTCATACCCATCTAATGTCTACTCTCCTCTGTGCCTCACCCATATATACTAATCTCTCTAAAAACAACCTTAATAAAATTGAAAACACCTACAATAACATAGCCACATTTGCTACAGGTAACCTTTTCAGAACCCACCACTGTTTTAATCTAAAGCAGCTAGGATGGCTTGAATTACAAAATCACCTTAAATTCCACCAACTGACCATTGCCCATAAAACCCTTTACCAACCTACCAATACCCCTATACTATCTACCCTCATTACCCCCTACAACAATCTAAAGACCTTACGATCATCACATAAACTGCTTGTAAATATTTGTAAATCAAACAACAGGGCTGGGGACTCTCTTTTGTCTAATACTGTTGGAAAATCCTGGAACCTTCTTCCTAACAAACTTTCCTCTCTTCCCTCTATATCACTCTTTAAAACCAAATTGAAACTTTTCCTCAGAACACACTGGTTATGTCCCTGTACTAAACCTGACTGATCAACTAGCTCTTCTTTCTTGGTTCAACCTACCCTCCTCTTCTCACAACTTACCTTGTCATTCTATACTATTACTTACATCTTCAGAATCTCATTAAGGAGACTACTTTTACTAATATATTTTATAATTTCAGCTCCTACTTTTTCTTTATGACTACTTGTATACTAATATATTGTATAATTCAGCTGCCATCTTTTTTTTTATGATTTATTTTATTTTTATTTACTTTACATTTGTTGACCAGGCTAGTCTAGCTGGATACATGTCCATTGTCAGTAGAGGCCCGGGGAGAAAAGCTCCACAAACGGAATTGTAAAAAATGGTAAAAAAAAGTAGTAAAAAAAACAATGCTAGTAGAACAGCCAACAAGAATACATCAGGTGGAAAATTGCTAATCAAAGGTATTGCTAAAATAAGAGAGAAAACATATGTAACATTGATATACACAAGACAGAATTTGTTAAATAAATTTCATAAGAGGACTAACATTGATTATTTTAGAAAATATTTTTTTTTGTCACTGTTGAACAGCGGAAATAGTAGGAGTTAAGTCAAAAGAACAGGTGTGAGACAGGAGGCAATAAAAGTTTCAGTCAGAGTTAGTAGAAGGGCAGAGCTATTGGGAATTAAGGAAGGTTGTTAGATGCTTCTTGAAAATGGGTGTGGAGGCAAGTGCTATAAGTTTGCTTGGAAACTTCTTCCAAATAGGACCAATCGAGTTGGAGAACAAACAGTCCCCAGCTTTGTTGTGGGATTTATGGGAGGCTGCTAGGAACTTGGCGGCTGAGCATAAGGAAGAAAGGTTTTTATAAGGGCTAATAAGAGTGCAGAGTATGATAGTATTCATGGGGTGATAGAAGATTTTGTGGGTGATGCTAAGTTGCTGTAGCAACAGTTGATTTTGTAATTCCAGCCAACCAAGTTTTTAAGATTTATGCAATGGTGGGTATGAAAAGGAGCTCCTGTGGCAAATCTGGCAATGTTGTTGTGTGAAGTTGCTAGTTTATTGATATTAGATTTAGATAAGTTGGTAAAAATTGGTGAGGCATAGAGAAGGGTAGAGAGCAGATGCGTTTGTGCAATAGTTCTAGCTGAAGCAGTGAGGAAGGGTTTAAGCCTATATAGAGATCCAAGTTTTCTATTGACTGACTTGATGGTTAAGTTAATATGAGAATCAAAGTTAAGATTATGATCTATTGTGACACCTAGAAGTTTGGTGGTAGGGTTAGGGGATATTATTGTGCCATTGTTAGATGTTATATTGAAGTCAAAAGTAGAGGATTTTTGTGTAGGTGTGAATAGTAATAATTTAGTTGTTTAGGGTGAAGTAAGAGACAATATTGATAGAACCAGTTTTCAGCTGCTGTAAATACTTTTTGGGTAGTAGTCTGTAGCTCAGCTGGGGGTGGTGCTGAACATATCAGTATTGAGTCATCTGCATACTGAATGCAGGTGGTTTGTGGAAGGGACATATTTAGATCATTAATAAAAATAGAGAAGAGGACTGATCCAAGAATGGAACCTTGTGGGACTCCAACTTTAAATAGAGAAGAGGAGTGGTCCAAGAATGGAACCTTCAGGGACTCCAACTTTAAATAGAGAAGAGGAGTGGTCCAAGAATGGAACCTTGTGGGACTCCAACTTTAATGGGAAGCTGAGAGGATATGTGATTGTCCCAAAGACCTGCTTGCTGTCTATTTTCTAAGTAGGAATTAAACCACTGGATTGCCTGGGAGTCTAATGCCAGAGATTTAAGGATGTTTAGTAAGAGTTTATGGTTAACCATATCAAAGGCCTTGGAGAGGTCTAAAAAGAGAGCTGAGGACAGCACATTGTTATTACGATTTTTATTAATATGGTCTGTGAATGATAAGAGTGCAGTAGTTGTGCTGTGATAAGGTCTAAAACGATGTTGGCAGTCTGGTAGAAGATTGTTTTGGAGAAGATGGTTGAGAAATTGCCGATGGATGCATCTTTCCATGATTTTAGCTAATGGAGAAAGTAGGGCTATGGGACAGAAGTTAGAGAGTTCATTAGAGTTACCCCCCTTATGAAGAGGAATGATATGAGAGACTTTCCAGAGGGATGGGAGAAAGCCTTCAGTTATGGTTCCATTTATTAAAATGGAGACAGGATAGGCAAGTACTCCAGCTGCAATTTGCAGATACTCAGCTGGGAGGAGGTCAGCTGATGATGTATTGCAACTACATTTTGTATTGTACTAATTGTATCTGTATATTTTGCACTATGTTAAGAACGAATGACCTCTTTGATTATTCTCTGTACTGCACCTGCAATGTTCATTGTATACATTATTTTTTGTACATGTGATTTTGCTTGTTTCCTAGGAGCTTATCTCCCCAGGCCTCTACTGAAAATGGACATATATCCAGTTAGACTAGCCCGGCCAACAAATGTAAAATAAAATAAATAAATAAAAAATAAATAAACGGAGCTGGAAGTTTTGACTCTGTTTTTTCAGTTAGTGTTTGTTAGATTTTATTGCCTGTTAGAATTCCTGCATAGACAGTAATTGCAGTCAGGGATAGTCTCATTCATTGATATCCTGGTTAAGTGGTACATTTTGGAATATTTTCTGCTTAAAACCTGAGCTTTGGCCGGTTAAGATCTAGCTGTATTCAACTGGACGTATAAGAGAATTTAAGTACCTTTTATCTGCACTTTTTTCAAATAATACATTTTAATTGATTTATTTACGTTGCATTGACTATTAACTGAACTGGAAGTTTTGACTCTGTTTTTTCAGTTAGTGCTTGGTAGATTTTATTGCCTGTTAGAATTCCTGCATAGACAGTAATTGCAGTTGGGGGTAGTCTCATTCATTGATCTTCTTTTACTGCCTATTTAAGTGGTACATTTTGGAATATTTTCTGCTTAAAACATGAGCTTTGGCAGCCTAAGATCTAGCTGTATTCAACTGGACGTATAAGAGAATTTAAGTATCTTTTATCTGCACTTTTTTTCAAATAATACAGCATTTTAATTGACTTATTTGTGTTGCATTGAATATTAACTGAACTGGAAGTTTTGACTCTGTTTTTTCAGTTAGTTCCCCACCCACCCACCCTCCCTGTTTTTGTTTTGGTGTTAATCTTGGTGGCTTTGAAACTGCCCGCCCTTCTTGTAAATTTGTGTTTGGATACTCCTTCTGGGCCCATCTCATTTGCTCACTCAACTGAGTGCAGTCAGATCATATTCTGATTTCAGGCACTCCTACTGTGTACAAAGAGAGCATCTGGGAAAGAAAAAAAAATTAAGGTTGTTGCTTGCCTTTCCTGTAAGTGGTCTAGACTGTTTGTAGGCTGCTGAGCCTCCAAGCCTTTCTGTGTTTGAGGGAAGCCTTCTAGCTTAATTTTGTTTCTTAGAATTAGCCAGTTTTCTAGTTTCAGCACTCAAATCTGTTTCTTTGAACTCAGCACTTGTTCAGAACTCATTGTAAGCACTAAATAAGCTGCAAATTACTACAGCAGTCAACTTTTTTTCACTTGTCTAGAGGAAAGCAGCTTTTAGTACTTAATAAATAAGCACCTATATAGGCATGTCTAAGAGTCAGCTCCCGGTGATTTCTCTTGTCTACCTGATGAATCTGGGCATCTTCGGGCAATGCAGCAATTGCCTCATGTACACAGACAACCCTCACCTCCTACCACCCAACACTACAGCTTGTGAGAGATGCACTTATATAGCCAAACTGGAAGCAAAGCTCTCTTCACCCAAGACTGGACTAGTCAGTCAAGAAGAGAAGGTAAACACTTGCACCATACCACACTCATCACATAGTCCCTCAAAACCTACACCACCAAACCATACACATAGAAACACAAAACACACACCTACATTCGCGGACACTCTCAATAAAAACCTGCCCAAGCATCAGGGACCTCCAAAGCAGAAACACAAGCAAACTCCACCCCCCAACACAACCCAAATGACACATAACCCACAAACTCAGTGTGCCACTCAACCACAGCCCATAAGGCATAACAACGTACCCAACACTCTAGTAATAGGTGACTCTATAGTCAGGCACACTGATGTTCCACTCACCAGGCTAAACAAGGAGAAAGTTACTGTCAGCTGCCTGTCACATGCCAGGATCTGCAACATAATGCACACTCAGGTGACTTCACAATAAGTACAAATATGGCACTGTTATTGTCCATGTTGGTGTGAATGACCTGAGATGTACCTCCCTGGACTACATGAAGAGAGACATGGAGGAGCTCTCCGATCTTGTAGCCCAGGCAGGTATGACCCTGGCCCTGAGTAGCATCCTGCCATCACCCAGAATGATACCACCGTACAAGGACAAAATGATGGATTTCAACAATTGGCTAAGCTTCTGGTGTTATTCTAAGGGAATCCAGTATTTGTCTGCCTGGGATGACATGATCAACAGACCACAATGCTTTGCCAGAGATGGCCTGCACCTGTCACCCTTGGGATTCTGGATACTGGCTAAGGCTCTTACCACCCCTATAATGCCTTTTTTAGGCAAGGTTCAAATGACAAATTCACCACCGTAACAGGTACAAGCAAGCAAAATCTGAGGGTAATAATACTCAATGCTAGAAGTCTAAACCTTAAAATGCATTCAAGAATAAAAAGCAGTGTAATAACTATAACCAGCAGCCTAAGAGGTAAATCTTCCATTGCTAAAGAATAACTGGCAAAACTAATGAAAGATGAATGATTTTATACAGCATTACTGACTCTTGTGCTTTTATACAGCATTACTGACTCTTGTGCTTTTATACAGCATTACTGACGCTTGTGCTTTTATACAGCATTACTGACTCTTGTGCTTTTATACAGCATTACTGACTCTTGTGCTTTTATACAGCATTACTGACGCTTGTGCTTTTATACAGCATTACTGACTCTTGTGCTTTTATACAGCATTACTGATGCTTGTGCTTTTATACAGCATTACTGACTCTTGTGCTTTTATACAGCATTACTGACTCTTGTGCTTTTATACAGCATTACTGACGCTTGTGCTTTTATACAGCATTACTGACGCTTGTGCTTTTATACAGCATTACTGACTTGTGCTTTTATACAGCATTACTGACGCTTGTGCTTTTATACAGCATTACTGACGCTTGTGCTTTTATACAGCATTACTGACGCTTGTGATTTTATACAGCATTACTGACGCTTGTGATTTTATACAGCATTACTGACTCTTGTGCTTTTATACAGCATTACTGACGCTTGTGCTTTTATACAGCATTACTGACTCTTGTGCTTTTATACAGCATTACTGACGCTTGTGCTTTTATACAGCATTACTGACGCTTGTGATTTTATACAGCATTACTGACGCTTGTGATTTTATACAGCATTACTGACCAGCATTACTGACGCTTGTGCTTTTATACAGCATTACTGACGCTTGTGCTTTTATACAGCATTACTGACGCTTGTGCTTTTATACAGCATTACTGACGCTTGTGCTTTTATACAGCATTACTGACTCTTGTGCTTTTATACAGCATTACTGACTCTTGTGCTTTTATACAGCATTACTGACTCTTGTGCTTTTATACAGCATTACTGACGCTTGTGATTTTATACAGCATTACTGACTCTTGTGCTTTTATACAGCATTACTGACGCTTGTGCTTTTATACAGCATTACTGACGCTTGTGATTTTATACAGCATTACTGACGCTTGTGCTTTTATACAGCATTACTGACTTGTGATTTTACACAGCATTACTGCACAGCATTACTGACGCTTGTGATTTTATACAGCATTACTGACGCTTGTGCTTTTATACAGCATTACTGACGCTTGTGCTTTTATACAGCATTACTGACTCTTGTGCTTTTATACAGCATTACTGACTCTTGTGCTTTTATACAGCATTACTGACTCTTGTGCTTTTATACAGCATTACTGACTCTTGTGCTTTTATACAGCATTACTGACTCTTGTGCTTTTATACAGCATTACTGACTCTTGTGCTTTTATACAGCATTACTGACTCTTGTGATTTTATACAGCATTACTGACTCTTGTGATTTTATACAGCATTACTGACGCTTGTGATTTTATACAGCATTACTGACTCTTGTGCTTTTATACAGCATTACTGACGCTTGTGCTTTTATACAGCATTACTGACGCTTGTGATTTTATACAGCATTACTGACTCTTGTGATTTTACACAGCATTACTGACGCTTGTGCTTTTACACAGCATTACTGACGCTTGTGATTTTATACAGCATTACTGACTCTTGTGCTTTTGCTTCTAGCCTGGACTCTGCCTGGTTCGTTCCGTTGCTTGTGTATATATTTTATTTTTGCCACTTAAAATGCATTCACTTGAGGCACTCCTGACATTAGTGCAGTGACAGAGACCTGGTTCATAGCTGCAGAGAGCACTCCTGCATTACCAGGCTACAATTCATACCACACCTTTCAGCCACCTAACCTGGAACGAAGCACTAAAGGTGGAGGCGTGTCCATATTCATTAAGGATATTCACACCTCCAGGATAGTTGCACAGCATAATGCATCCGAGATTATCCAAGTGCAACTAACTCTGGGCAAGGCCACAATCCAAATTGTAGCTTGCTACAGACCCCCCATCATGCCCCAGGATTCCTACTCCTCATTTCTTGATACACTGGAAAGTATTAGGGTACAACCCAACACCCTAATGATGGGAAATTTCAACTACCCCACCATTAACTGGGAAAACTACTTGTGTACCAACTCTTTTGCTCAATGTTTTCTGGAATTCATAAATTCCAATGCATTGGATCAACTTATTCACACCCCCACCAGGGGCAGCAATATCCTAAACCTGGTCATTACCAACATGGGCAACCAGTGTTCCACATCAGAGGTCAATTCCTCGTTGGTCGGATCCGACCACAAGCTAAATCACCCTAGACATCCACATCCTACCCCCACCCCCCAATTAGGGAAACCACCATAAAAAAATTCTCCAAAGCCAACTTCACACTTCTTAAGACAGAAGTGGCAAACTTCATGACACTCATGCAGACGGACAATAGAGGTACAACTGTTGAATCCTACACAAATGCACTTTATAAGCCCTTACACGAGTGCATGGATCATGCTATCCCTAATAGAACCAAGATGCTATCCTCCAAAAAAAGGAAGCCAATCTGGTGGTCCTCTGCCATAAACAAACTCTACAACAGAAGAAAGAAACTGTTGCAAAAAAGAGTAAAATCCCATGACTGGAGGAACTCCCTGGTCAACATCAGTAAGAAGCTGATATCCCTCATAAAATCCTCGAAAGCTAGTTACGAAAACAAAATTGTCACTGACTCTAAAGACAACCACAAAGCATTCTACAGCTAGATCAATAATCTCAATGGCAACACTCAGATCTCCTTTGAGTTACAGCACAATGGCACTAAATATACAGAACCAACTGATATTGCCAACATCCTGGCATATAGGTTCAGTGCTAACTTTACCCCCCTTTCACCCCCTAGAGGGCCCATCTCTATACCACAGCTGCACAGGTAAAAAACACAGCATCCATGGGACCTGGAAATATCCCAGGCTGTACTCTACATGAACTACATAATAAACTAGCACTTGTGCCCACTGAATGGCACACCATGATGGTTATCCCACTCCACAAAGGAGGAGCCACGATGGACCCCAGGAACTACCACCCCATTAGCTTGATGAGCCTGGTCTGCAAGGCCATGGAATGTATCATCATGGAACTCATAAACAAAGACACTGGTAATCTCCAAACTCTGGACCCTACTCAGGGTTTGTAAAAGGCAGATCATGTCTCCTAAACCTGATAGACTTCTTTGAAGCAGTCACCAAAGCCATAGATGAGGGTAAGGTGCTCACACAGCTTATCTAGATCTCGACAAGGCTTTCAACACCATCTTCCACTCTGGAATTATAGATAAGCTCACTAAACTAGGTATAAATCCCTATGTCACAAGATGGGTTGCCAACTGGCTCATGGACAGAACCCACACTGCGAAAGTAGCAGACTCCAAATCCGACTTCAGACCAGTAACAAGTGGAGTACCACAGGGTGCAGTCCTGGGTCCTCTCCTGTTTGGTATCCACTTCTCTGAAGTACAGGCTAACACAGAAGGTTTTTGGCTAACAAAGTTTGCAGATGACTGCAAACTAGGTGCCATAATCGAAACTCCTAACGATGTGGACATACTACAAAAGGGCCTCACTGAGACAGATGCCTGGTGTCAAAGCCATGGCCTGAAGCTCAATACCAAAAAGTGTATTGTCATCCCCTTTGGTAAAACTCTGTACCCATGAACTACCGCATAAGTGGTAATCTATTTAACGTCAAAAGTGTGATAAGAGACCTTGGGACATAGGTGGTCAGTAGTCTCGCCTTTGATCATCACATCGCCACAGTGGTCAGGAAATTCTTCTACGTGGGTCACGTCATCACAAAAGGTTTTTCATCCAGAAAAAAAGAGGTAATTGTTCCCCTCTACTCATCACTCATTAGACCTACTATAGAGTACAACTCCCCTTTTGGTATGTACCTCACAAGACATCTACAACAACTAGAAAGGCAACAGAAATACCTCACAAAGAAGATTATTGGCCTCAAACAGATGCCCTATGCAGACCGTCTCAAAAAACTTCAGCTTTACTCCGTCGCATATCGCCTAGTCAGAGGTGATCTCTGCCTAACATACAAAGCTATGTCAAACCCAGAGCTGTTGGACATGCTCCACTTAAAGAAATCCTAATCCCTCCGAACTACACACTCTAGGGACCTAAACCTTGTCATCACAATAAACAGAACATGCTGGAGGGATGGATTCCTGTCCCAGAGACTTCCCATACTCTGGAACAGACTACCTATCTATGTCAAACAGAGCTCCTCATTAGCACTCTTCAAGAAAAATCTTGATGATTGGATGGGAAATAGGAAATTCACCCCAGGGATCACTTCTGTGGCTCTGCTCGATAGGGACACAGGAAAATAATTTTCTTGGGTGGCAAAAGCCAGGGTATCTTTTTGGCTAGACTTATATAGGCCCTAGGTACCTACCTATGGATGCATTCTGATATTCACACAGTGGTATAGTTGTACTGCGACATTACTAGTGTCATACACCAGCACTGTACTTGGTACAGCAGTATTGTAGTGTCACACCGTTACACTCTAGTACTGTGAATGTACTGCTTAATACCCCTGCATTCTGATATCATTACCATGATACAGCTTTGTTAGCATCACTGCTGCAGTGCATCCTCATTTGTCAGAGTAGGAATTTCTGTATGAAGTACTACAAACCTGGTAGACATAACATAACATATACTATAACATATGTAACTTAACATTTGTAACTTAACATATATAAGATATATAACATAACATATGTAACAACATATATAACATAACATAGGTTTGTTTAAAGCATGCATCATACAAATGTGCACACAGCAATAAGTCAGAAGTTAATTCAAGCAAATTTTGTAAACATTAATAGCTGTTCCAAGGTGAATTGTGCAATGAGGGACAACTAGACATCCAAGGAATCAGAAGGCTAAACAGTTAATGAAGTAGGAATTTAAAACGTTAGCCCCCCCAACATGACTTCACTGGCTGTTTTCAGCACAGCATTACCATAACAAAGAGCTTTATTGTTGTAAAGGTAAGGCAGTGTGCTAAGCTTAGCCTCCTTTCCTGGTGACAAACAGCAGCTGCAGACAATTCAGAGAGCAAAATTGTCCAAAAGCAAAGCTAAAAAGTGAGCACCACACCCCTAATAACTTGTTTTGCCAAACCGTATCAGGTTTGTGCTCATACAGTATGAAATGAACTACAGAAAATGTACACTGAATTGACAGGCTATCTACAGTATATATTTCTTATATACAAATTTAAGAATCATCTTACTGCTTTGTTCATAGCCCAGCATCAAGTGTGAGCACATCACTTGTAGCATGCTCAGTCAGCATCCATAGATAAATTTATAAATAAATGGTGACATCCCAAAACAGCCATTACAAATGGTACTTCATGCCTGCATACAGGATCACACCATTTTGTGCACACAAAATTTTATAATACATGGCGAACAGGGGCAATGTACAGAAGTACGCAGTATGGGTCTACTTTCAAATCTCGAAATCCTGAAAGATCGACTTTCAGTATCTTGAGATGAAAATACCGAACATGAAATACAATGAAAAATTAAAAAAACGAATGTCAGTATATTGAAAGTTCATAATACTGAAGTTTCACTTAGCAATGTTCAGTTTTTTAATGTATCCTCCACCATAAAATCACAAACACCACATCCCTGCCTACACCGTAATAAACCAACAAAACACACACACCTACAAAACCCACATAACCTATGTATAAGCAGGGGGGCATGACTGGCTGCACCCCCCCCCTGCTACTTATATATACCAACTCCGAGGTCACACTACCACGAAAAACACAAAAACTTACCATTATCTGCCCTACACTTACGATGCAGACTGTCAAACATACACGCAAAAAACACACATACTACACATTTACAAAACTCACCACCTTCAATGCTAACACACACTCTCACCTATCTGCCCTACACTTACGATGCAGACTGTCAAACATACATGCAAAAAACACACATACAGAACTCACCACCTTCAATGCTAACACACACTCTCACCTATCTGCCCTACACTTACTATGCAGACTGTAAAACATACATGCAAAAAACACACATACAGAACTCACCACCTTCAACGCTAACACACACTCTCACCTATCTGCCCTACACTTACTATGCAGACTGTCAAACATACATGCAAAAAACACACATACAGAACTCACCACCTTCAACGCTAACACACACTCTCACCTATCTGCCCTACACTTACTATGCAGACTGTCAAACATACATGCAAAAAACACACATACTACACATTTACAGAACTCACCACCTTCAACGCTAACACACACTCTCACCTATCTGCCCTACACTTACTATGCAGACTGTCAAACATACATGCAAAAAACACACATACTACACATTTACAGAACTCACCACCTTCAACGCTAACACACACTCTCACCTATCTGCCCTACACTTACGATGCAGACTGTCAAACATACATGCAAAAAACACACACATACAAAACTCACCACCTTCAACGCTAACACACACTCTCACCTATCTGCCCTACACTTACTATGCAGACTGTCAAACATACATGCAAAAAACACACATACTACACATTTACAGAACTCACCACCTTCAATGCTAACACACACTCTCACCTATCTGCCCTACACTTACTATGCAGACTGTCAAACATACATGCAAAAAACACACATACTACACATTTACAAAACTCACTACCTTCAACGCTAACACACACTCTCACCTATCTGCCCTACACTTACTATGCAGACTGTCAAACATACATGCAAAAAACACACATACTACACATTTACAAAACTCACCACCTTCAACGCTAACACACACTCTCTCACCTATCTGCCCCAACCTACTTCCAAAACTTCCCAAACAATGAAAAAATAATAAATCCCTACCCAAAACCATTAAACAGTTAAAACCTACCTGAATATCCATACACAGCCACACGTTGTCTGCCATATCTAAATCCCAGACTACACTGCACCTTAATGACAAAGCACACCACACCACAACCGCAGATTTGGTAAAGTAACATTCGTTAAATTGCAGTTTTGAATAACTGCGCTTTCATTATTTTTGTCGAGTTACTGAAAGTCGATCTTTCAGTATTTTGAGATTTCAAAGGAGAACCCGCAGTACATATGTCAGAGGTACCACAACCATGAGAGATATTCAGCATGAATGGTGTGTGTGTGTGTGTGAGCGAGTGTGTGTGAGAGTGCGTGTGAGAGTATATATGTGTGTGTGTGTGAGTGAGAGTATATATGTGTGTGTGTGTGTGTGTGTGTGTGTGTGAGAGAGGAATTCTTTACCACCTTTCTGATGTCACTCTATTTGAAGTCTATACTGTATGTTATTTATATTTCTCCTGAAATATGTGGCATCTCATCTGTCTACTCAGTAATCCATTTACGACAACATTCAGTGCTGTTTAATCACAGTGACCCCTTCAATGTTTAGCCATCATTCTGTTTTTAACATTTCTCAGTCAAGTAGTGTCATGATTAGCAACGACCCTCTGTATGCCCTCCTTTCTCCACCCTCTCCTCTTTCCTAATTCTATAACTTGTTAAGTATAACAGTTCGATACTGCACAACCTCACCTTTTTAGTCATTCCACCTCTCTTACTGGTCATGTCACTGTCTCAACAACACAATAAACAAAGCTTTTGATGTAATATAACCTACCACTATGGCCCTGTTCTTAATACTATGTTTGCTATATAATTTGTCTAGGGAAATCAGTGTAGAAAAATAGGTTCTAACTACAGAAATGCATACAAGAACTAATAAAAATGTAAGTAATTATGCAGGAGCGGTTTGTCAGCTCCAGTAATAGAAATCAGTACTTAGCTGGAGAAATCTAACTGGACATTAATGCCTCTGCCTTTGCACATTTGTAAGGATGACCTAGATATGTCATATTGCGTGATATAAAAAAATATAAATCAGTGACTAACACATGGGATATAAAGACTTGTCAATAGGAAATAAACATTTTATATTAGAAGAAGCTCAGCTGTGTGTGTGTGGGGGGGTGCTTAAAAGCTGAGGTTATTTGGTATTCAGTTATGAGTTTTCATGCTCAGCCAGTGTAGACTTGCTGCAGCAGTCCTGCAAAATGAATAAGAATATAATAACAACTCACCTGATAATAAATATGTTGTGATTGTAAACCAGATAATTGAAACACTGGAGTTTTTAATCCTCACCATTGCTTTAGCTGAAGCACTCTGATGGGTAGAACAAGGATATTTTAAACATTTTGTATGCCATAGCAACATTTTTATGAATGAATCAGTGGAAGGATTTTTACTGCTGAATGACAATGGCATATGCTGTTGAGACATTTTCTTTATCAGAAGTTAGCCAGGTGGATTCAGTTCAACAAATGGCTCAATCTCTGTAGCAGCTCTATGTTAAACTCCTTGCACTTTTATTTCATATGCTGTTGCCTGCAGCAGCGGGTTTAGAGGAAAAGAAATCCACTTCAGATTTGGAAGTAAAATGAATTGTAGCAAACCTGCAAGATGGCTGAAGGCATTCTGATATCCCTGATGCCTCAAACAGCTTCACAACCAACTGTAAACTCCTATATGGACATTCAGATTAACAAAGAAGGACTGGACCATGCCAAGACATGTGGCCACTCATATCCACAGAGAAGGTCCCGGCCATGCCAAGACCTGTGGCCACTCAGATTCTCAGAGAAGGACCTGGCCATGCCAAGACCAGTGGCCACTCAGATCCACAGAGTAGGATATGGCCATGCCAAGACCAGTGGCCACTCAGATCCACAGAGAAGCACCTGGCCATGCCAAGACCTGTGGTCACTCAGATCCACAGAGAAGGACCTGGCCATGCCAAGACCTGTGGCCACTCAGATCCACAGAGATGGACTGGCCATGCCAAGACCTTTGGCCACTCAGATCCACAGAGAAGGACCTGGCCTTGCCAAGACCTGTGGTCACTCAGATCCACAGAGAAGGACCTGGCCATGCCAAGACCTAGAACACAGACCATGAGCCAACAAAGATATGCCATAGTTTCATTTGGAAAACAAGATCATCCACAAATGCCTATTACATAAATGGCACCACCCTTAAAATCAACACACTTGTTAGAGATGTAAATGCATTCACTGGCAAAGAGGTAGCCTTTGACTACCATAGATTGACCGTAGTTAGGAAATAATTCTACTAGACTCCGCAAATTACTACAAGTACACACACAGCTCTAAGAGAGTCATACTACACATCTAATTTATAGACTACAGTGCTCTCTTCAGCATGTAGTTCTCTAAACACCTTGCTCAACTCAAAGGGCCCCAACAATTCTTAACTAAAAATGTCACACGGGTAAGTTTCTTAAACTACCTTAATAGATTAAAAGCCCTACCATGTTACTCTCTCATTCAGGCTTCTGTGGAGTGACCTTTGCTCAGCCTTCCATGTTTTGAAAGACTCTGCCCTACATCACATTCTGTAAACAGGTAACATTATGAATACCTTCAAAGATCTCTCTCCTCACTATAAGTTAAAGAGGACATACTGGTATTGGGAGGGTGGCCTAAGTTGGGAGGGTGGCCTAATGGTTAAGGTGTTTGCCTTACAAACACAAGGTACAGGGTTTGAGTCTCACAGGGGATAACTGGCTAAGCTTAAAATGGCTCACAAGGGCAGTTGGCCTAGTACTAATCTATGAACCTATGAACCTATACCTCTCTGGCCCACTATATCCTCTAACCTTGCAAGTCACACAATTCGATACATTAGACACCTTTAAAACCAAGCTTAAGAACAGGATGCATATTTGCAATTTTACTCATAAGGTATTTAATATCATTCCTTTTACCTGGGACAAGTAATTTATTTACAGGTTCACTAGTCTTCATTGTCTAGGATTCTCAGTGATCTCCTAGACTGTCTGTCTACTAATAACCAATGAACCTAGTTCATTCTAAAGTGGCATACAAGATGCACTAATATTTTAACTATTTTCACTGTCTCTCTTGTACAAGTTGCATTTGACTCCTAGGATGACTCCATCGACAGACACCTCTAACCACATACTCTTTAAGGCACAAGGGGAAAAAGAAGCAGGTACTACTAGGTCTTTCTTCCATAGCTCGCTCGCTCTCTCTCTCTCTCTCAGACACACTCAGTAGTCGAAAACTATCATCCAAAATCAACTTCATGGTTACCTTCTGCAACTAAACAACTAGCTTTATTCTAAAAAAATAATTAAAAAAATTACTTCTCAACTCTAAAAAAAAAACTCCATGCTGTGTGGTACAAAGAAAAGACTTGCTGAAGCCACTTGCTCACTCCTCGTGAGAAACCTCGACACCAACCTAATCAAATCCATCACATCATTTAGATACTTTGGCATCTTACTGGACCAGTCCTTCAACTTCCTACACTATGTTCAAAAGATTAGCAAAGTAGAAGTAAAACAAATATAAGCTGAAGTTATGGAGTACCTGCAACGTGAAGGATTTAGCGTAAAAAGTCCAACACAGGTTATGTCACAGCATGATGGAACAATGAGTCTCCAAATTAAGGGGAAACGGGAGGCATTTCATTAGTTGCAACATGAAGATACTCTGGAGCCTTCAGTAGGAAACCAGTACAAAAGTACAGTTGGAGTCGTACAGCAAGGGGAGGTGCAGGAAACAGTAGCAACTCTGACACAATGTTGTGGAGTGATAGGCCAGTGAGTTCCCATATGAAAGAGGAATGGATGATAAAGGATACAGCTGAAGACAATATGTCACAGGAAGATATTCTGGAACTTTCTGTAGAATGCCCACAGGAAATGGGGAACAAAGAATGGGCCCTTAGTTTAGAAGAAAATGATGTAAGGGAAGCATTGTTTGATTTGATAGATACGGATCGACATATTAAGATCAATGACAGAAATAGACTACAGAAAGTCAATAAGACCCAAAATGTTAGAAGTCTGATAAAACAAATGAACACAGTAATCAGGGCGTTCATAGAAATTCATGCGATATAACAGTATTAAATAGGATATATTACTGTGCAGCTAAATTAATAACGGATAAAGTCTTACACCAAAATACAAGGCAATAAGCAAAAGGAAGGGGAGAAATCAAATGCCATCGCATGGACGTATCGAACAGAGAAAACTGTAAAGCAATTACGACAAGAATCATCACTGATAGAAGAATACGGAAGAGGGAACAGATCAACAAAAATACTTAGAAAGATAAAAATGATAAAAGGAATGCGCAGTCTTAGAACAAACCAGGATCGATCATGCGCTGCTGCAAATAATAAACAAAAGGCATCAGTACAGGCAAAAAAAACTTAGGAGACATGAAGATAAATATAAAAAAAGTACAAAATAAGGAATTCATTTATGACCAAAACAAGTTTTGTAGAGAACTGGGAAACAAAACAAAACAAAAGGAACAGAAACACCACCAAAAAAAGAGACACACATTGCGCACATTTTGGATAAATATCTATGAAAACCCTGAAGAACATAAAGATGCTGAATGGATACAACAAGTAGGACAAACAGTAAGAAGTTCAAATGTAAAGGCTATGAAATAGGATGAAGAAACAGACAGAAAATTGAAACAAAATGAAGAAAAGCTCCCAATTCGAAAACCTCAGGCCCAGATGTAGCACCTAACTTCTGGTTAAAAGTGTTAACCTCTTTACACAAAGATTTAGCCATGAATAAGAACTACTTATATGCACACCCCAAACAGACAGCAACCTAATTAACAACAGGATAAACAATGCTACTACTTAAGAGTGAACCTAAAAGCTACCCTAAAAACTACAGCCCAATAACTTTACACTGGAATTGATGCTGGCAGAGTGTATAGTCATTTAGAAGAAAACTCAGTCATGGCAATAGAACAAAAGGGTAATAAAAGCAAGTCATACGAAACAAAGGATCATTTGTTGTTAAAATCATAGTGGAGAACTGTAAAAAGGGGAAGAATCTAAGTATGGCATGGACAGATTACAAAAAAAGCATTTGACAGAATACCACATTTATGGATAAAGGGTGCTTGCAGATGTATAAGAAACACCCTACATTGATCAAGTACATTATAATGACCATGAAATGGTGGCAGACCACTTTGCAGTTAAGACATTATAAAGGACAAATTATCCCAAGGATACAAATTCAAAGGGGGATATTCCAGGGTCACTCTCTGTCACCGCTGCTCCTTTGACTTGCCCTTAACTCATTAAGCCAGGGTTGTCAAACTCATTTACCCCAGCGGGCTGCATTTCATCAGCGTATACACTACGTGGGCCAGATAATTATCAGATTGAGACCACTTATTAGGGGAGCAATGTAATAATAATGATACTAATAATAATAGTAATAATAGTAGTAATAATAATAATAATAACAATAATAATAATAGTAATAATAGTAGTAATAATAACAATAATAATAGTAATAATAATAACAATAGTAATAACACTAGTAATAATAGTAATAATAGTAACAATAATAGTAATAATAATAACAATAGTAATAACAATAGTAATAGTAATAACAATAATAATAGTAATAATAATAGTAATAATAATAGTAATAACAATAGTAATAATAATAGTAATAGTAGTAGTAATAATAATAATAGTAATAACAATAGTAATACTAATAATAGCAATAATAATAATAATAATGATGATGATGATAATAATAAATTAAGGTCAATTTATGCAATAAAATCAAGCTGTTTACCTTAATTCCTGGTACTACTGCTCCCAGAAACTTAACACCCCTTGGCCTGCACAAGTGCATCAATGTTTGGCACTAAGGATTGAGCAGTGGCTGCCACAAGTGTATCAGTGTTTGGCACTAAGGATTGAGCAGTGGCTGCCACAAGTGCATCAGTGTTTGGCACTAAGGATTGAGCAGTGGCTGCCACAAGTGCATCAGTGTTTGGCACTAAGGATTGAGCAGTGGCTGCCACAAGTGCATCCGTGTTTGGCACTAAGGATTGAGCAGTGGCTGCCACAAGTGCATCCGTGTTTGGCACTAAGGATTGAGCAGTGGCTGCCACAAGTGCATCCGTGTTTGGCACTAAGGATTGAGCAGTGGCTGCCACAAGTGCATCCGTGTTTGGCACTAAGGATTGAGCAGTGGCTGCCACAAGTGCATCAGTGTTTGGCACTAAGGATTGAGCAGTGGCTGCCACAAGTGCATCAGTGTTTGGCACTAAGGATTGAGCAGTGGCTGCCACAAGTGCATCAGTGTTTGGCGCTAAGGATTGAGCAGTGGCTGCCACAAGTGCATCAGTGTTTGGCACTAAGGATTGAGCAGTGGCTGCCACAAGTGCATCAGTGTTTGGCACTAAGGATTGAGCAGTGGCTGCCACAAGTGCATCAGTGTTTGGCACTAAGGACTGAGCAGTGGCTGCCACAAGTACATCAGTGTTTGGCACTAAGGACTAAGCAGTGGCTGCCACAAGTGCATCAGTGTTTGGCACTAAGGATTGAGCAGTGGCTGCCACAAGTGCATCAGTGTTTGGCACTAAGGATTGAGCAGTGGCTGCCACAAGTGCATCAGTGTTTGGCACTAAGGATTGAGCAGTGGCTGCCACAAGTGCATCAGTGTTTGGCACTAAGGATTGAGCAGTGGCTGCCACAAGTGCTTCAGTGTTTGGCACTAAGGATTGAGCAGTGGCTGCCACAAGTGCATCAGTGTTTGGCACTAAGGATTGAGCAGTGGCTGCCACAAGTGCATCAGTGTTTGGCACTAAGGAATGAGCAGTGGCTGCCACAAGTGCATCAGTGTTTGGCACTGAGGAATGAGCAGTGGCTGCCACAAGTGCATCAGTGTTTGGCACTAAGGATTGAGCAGTGGCTGCCACAAGTGCGTTAATGTTTGGCACTAAGGATTGAGCAGTGGCTGCCACAAGTGCATAAGTGTTTGGCACTAATGATTGAACAGTGTCGATCTTCAGTGTGGAGTTGGGATGCTCATCAGCAAGTTGAGACCCGAGTTGAGGCTTGTTCGGCTACATCATAGAAAGGAGGTCACAGACATAGGTACTGCCAAACAGTGACATAATCTTTCAGGCCAAACACTTAATTCTGGGATATGTTGGCCCAATATACTGATAAAATGTGCCAATATCAACACTGGAAAACTTATCTTTGAACTCAGAATTACACTGGAGCTTGATTAGTTCTAACTGAAACTGTTCTGGTACCTCATCAGCACTAACAGAGAGAGGGTTGCGGAAAATAGAAAAATCCTTCTCAAGGGTTTTAAAGTCTACAACTCTTTCTCTGAACTCACTCACTAACTTGGAAATCTTGGTGCAGTACTTCTCAGTGTTGATATCACCATGAAACTCAGGTGCGTCTTGGAGACACTTCAGAGGTGGAACGTGTGCAGTATTACTTGCTGCTAGCTGGCATTCAAAAAGTTTAAGATTCAACTCAAAAGGCATGAATAGAGTCATATAAATCTGTAACCAGTTTATTGTGACCTTGCAGCCTTGTATTCAGGTAATGCACGTGTTCTGTTATATCTACTATGAAAGCTAGATCTTGAACCCATTCATTGTCTTTCAGCTCCTGCACACCCACTTCCTTTCTCATGCATAAACCTCTGTATTTCACTTCTTAATTCATAAAAGCACTTCAGAAAAATTCCTTGGCTTAACCAATGTACATCAGTGTGATATGGCAGACCATGAGTATGAATTTCCTCCAATAAGCTGTTGAAATGTCTGTGGTTCAGACCTCACTCACATATGAAGTTCTCTGCCTTAATAGCAACATCCTTGATATGCTCCATCTTTAATGTTTTACTACAAAGTATTTTTCTGTGAATTATGCAATGGACACTGAATCTGATGGTCTGAGTTCATAGCTAGCAGTTTTTCCTTTAACTTTGTTGCCACGCCAGCTTTTCTACCAACTATTTGAGGTGCTCCATCTGTAGCCAGACTCACAGTTTTTGTTCACTCTACAGCTATTTTGTTTTAGTGCACCTATCAAACTCATAACTATATCATACCCCATTGTTGTTCCCTTCACTGGTACCAGTTCCACAAACTGTTTGGTTACCTGCATATTGTCATCTACACCATGTATATAAACTGTAAGTTGTGCTGTGTCACTTACATCTGTACTTTCATTAATTGCTACAGAAAATGCTACAAATTTAATTGACTGTTAAGATTTTCTGATAATTCATTAATTCTGTCTGCAACTGTATTTCTTGAAAGGCTTATGCTGGCAAATGCTTGACATTTTTCAGGGCAAATACCTTGTGCAACCACCAACATACATTTCTTTATAAAGTCCCACTCTGTAAAAGGCTTTGATGACACAGCTGTTTCTTGTGCAGTCCTATAACTTGCTCGAACTACAGCATCACTGGCTTGAACGACACATTTAAACAGGAAATGCTGCTCTTTGAGTGACTCTTCTAAGTCCCTAGCTTTGTCTTCACGCACCTTCCCACTATATTCACCACACTTCGAAGCGTAAACACTTGTGTAATGCCTGCGAACGTTATGTTCCTTCACCACAGCTATGTTTGCTTACAAATCAAACAAGTTGGTTTTCCTTTCACTTCAGCAAAAAAATACAAGGTTTTCAACTTTTCCTGCACCACACAATGTTCTTCATTAACTGTTCTTTCCTTTGAAAACACGATGAAGGCATTTATATATATATATATATATATATATATATATATATATATATATATATATATATATATATATATATATATATATATATATATATATTTATATTCACTGTAATACTCCAACAGACAAAGAAAGACTACTGTGCAAAGATAGATTGCTCCGTGACAGCTACCCAAAACAATATCCAAAACCTGCTGCAATTCAGTCAGAAGCATAGGACTGGCCACTACACAATGACAACAAGTACTTTGCTTATTTTTTAAAACAAGCCTACATTTCAATTTGTGGGATGTCTTCTGGCTATCCCATATCAGTGACTTTGGGGACACTGATTTGCTGCATTCACTGGCTGTCATGGACCATTTGCCGCCCCCCCCCACACACACACACACACAGGATTGACAGTAACGGTCAATGATTTGTGAGAAAAATACACATTTTATGAAAAACAGACCAAAGTATGAGGCAGAAAATGTTAATGGAAAATCAAGGACAGATAACTATGGTGCAGAATAATGGAGCCAGGAAAAAATGCAGTGCACATTACTGGCATGTAGGTACTGTACGTCTGATACCAAAACAAGAGAAATGATACTAATGATTCACCTTTATGAATGCAACAGCAGGGCAGTGCTGTTATAGTATTATTTACATCTGGGCATTCTGTGAAATTCCGGACAGGTGAGAGGTATGTTTGGGATAGGGATGGCAATGAAGACACTGCGTGGGTAGCGACTGGAGTGATTGAGTGAATGCTGAAGAGACTGTGTGGGTGTGCGATCGGAGTGAATGCATGTATGAATGCTGAAGAGACTGTGCGGGTGTGCGATCAGAGTGAGTGAGTGAGTGAATACATGTATGAATGCTGAAGAGACTGTGTGGGTGTGCGATCAGAGTGAGTGAGTGAGTGAGTGAGTGAGTGAATGCATGTATGAATGCTGAAGAGACTGTGTTGGTGAGCGATCGGAGTGATTGAGTGAATGCATGTATTCAGAGTGATGGCTTGAAATGTTGACAGGATGTGTGTGTTATGAGTTGTGGTTTCGTGTATGGTTGTTTGACTGGTGGCCCTGTTGGGTATGGAAGGTCAGGTGGATTCTGGGACTGGAGTGGCAGGTGTGCCGTGGGCCGCATGTGGGAGTGTGGCAGGCCACGTGTTTGACTCCCCTGCATTAGGCTGTCTACTTAACAGATTAGGTCATGGCTACAATGTTTCCTAGACAACATCTTTTTAAACTTCCTTGCAATTGTGTATATTTATTTTTCATCTTTGTTGGAACTTGTCACTGTAGTGTATAATTTACTCGTTCTTTTAATATTAATTCACTGTTACTTGTATGCAAACCAGGCAGAGCCTGCAAATAGTCAAATCTGATCAGTCCTCTGCCCCTAAACAAATCTAATTAACAAACTAAGCAAGTAAAAATTACAAGAGAAATGGTGGCCAAGCTTATCAGATGGTCTGCCTTTGAGATGGGGTTGTCAATACTGTGGATGGTAGGATGGCTGTGGTCACTTCAGTCACCACTGGGTTGGGCACAGCATGGTTATTTGCAGGTTGGATGGCTTTGACTGTTGTCATTGTTGTTTATTTTGTTGCTGTTCTGCGTGTTTTTAAATGTGCGTTTTTGCAGATGAGTTTAGAGAAAGCAATTTCATTCTGCTGTGCACTTGCTGTATGGTTTGAATTAAGTTTTATGTTGACGTTGTTCTCTGACAGTCAGATGTTTCTCTTAATAAACATGATGTACAGCCTCTTGACAAAAGAATTAAAGAATGATATTTCTTCAGTTTTTGTTGTGGATAAGTGCATCAGATATTGTGATAAAATGTGGGTAATTTGAAATAAAGCTGGATGGTAATAAACCTGTATAGCAACATTCATTATCATGAAAGTCACTTGAACTTTTCAGTTTATTCTGTTTAAATAAATACAACATTCTAAGAGAAAAATAAAGGAATCTTGAAGTACCATGTTTTAGTATCTGTTCAAGAACTGGAATAGGTAGCTATAACAAAGGCAACACAAGGCTAGACCATGTCAACTAATCCAAGATAAATATTTAGCATTGAATTTACATAGTATATGCGACTAGGTACACATATGCAGCAGTGTCATTGCACAGCATACATGGCTGGGTACACATATTCAATAGAGCAGTTATAGAGTAGGACCGATTTCACAAACTCATCAGTGCAGTGATACAGTGCACGTCTGGGGCAGATATTCAACAGTGCAGTGATACAGTGCACATGTCTGGGGCAGATATTCAGGAGTACAATGATACAGTGTACATCTCTAGGCATATATTCAACAGTGCAGTTACACAGTGTACATGTCTGGGCACATATTCAGCAGTGCAGTGATACAGTGTACACGACTAAGGCACATTCACCAATGCAGTTGCACAGTGTACATATTCAGCAGTCCACAAGTCTGGGCACATATTCAGCAGTGCAGTTATTCAGTATACAGCTCTAGGCATATATTCATCAGCGCAGTAACACAGTGTACAGGCAGGGTACATATTCAGCAGTGCAATAATACAGTGTACAGGTCTGAGCACAGACTCAGTAGTGCAATGATACAGTGTAGAGGTCTGAGCACACACTCAGCAGTGCAGTGATATAGTGTACAAGTCTGTGTACTTATTAAGCAGTGCAGTCATATAGTGTACAAGTCAGGGCATATATATGTAGTTACACAGTACACACGTCTGTGTACATATTCAGCAGTGCACCAATACAGTGTACAGGTCTGGGGACATTCAGCAGTACAGTGATGCTGTGTACAGGTCTGAGTACATATTAAACAGTGCACAGGACATGATATATGTACTCAGTAGTAAGGTTGTACAGTGTACAGTTCCAGGCACACTCAGCAATGCAGTGATGCTGTCTAGGTACATATTCAGCAGTGCGCCAGCAGAGTGTACAGATCTGGGTATATATTCAGCAATGCATTTACACAGTATTCATGAATGTGTATATATTCAGTAATGCATTTATACAGTGTACAGGACTGGAAAAACATTCAGCAGTGCAGTGATGCAGTGTACAGGTCTGAGCACATATTCAGCAGTGATATGGTGCACAGCTCTGGGCACATACTCAGAAGTCCACTTATACAACACTCAGGAATGGGTACATAGTAATGCAGTTATATAGTGTACAGAACTAGGTACATATTTAGCATTGTAATTATAGTGTACACAGAATAATACATATACAGCTGTGCAGTTATACAATGTATATGACTGGGTACACATACACAGCTGTATTTGTTGCATAGTGTACCAAACTTAATACACATACTCAGTGGTCTAGTTATATAGTCAGAAGACTGCATACATTTTCAGCAGTGCAGTTATACACAGCACAATACCGGGTACACATCCAGTAGTATTGTTAAACTACAGGATGGGGTACACATTCTGTAGTACAGTTGTACCATCTACAGTACTGTGTGTACATAGTAGTACAGGTACACAGTGCACAGGACTGGTAACGTACATTCAGCAGTGCAGCAACAAATGTATAAGACATAGTACCCATAAGTAGCTGTGCAGTTATGTAGTGTACACTACTAACTACAGATCTAGCAATGACTTATGCAGTGTACACAACGGGTCTATTTCAAAATATTAAACAACCAAATTGTGGATCCTGATATGATTGAGACCATATGGTCAACAATTCAGTCCACTGAACCGTTTTGACTGAGATTGCAGTAAAGTTGGGATCAGGGAATTTGCCCTTTTCCCCTTTGTAGTGCAATCTCAGAGTTAGTATATATAATTAGCAGGGGGGTTGTGGGTGCAGCCTCCCATATGGGGGGGTGCATTGGGACTTGCCCCCTGCAAAAGCATTTTTGTGCTGTTTGTGGGTGTTGTTTGGGTGTATGTTGTTCACTGATGGACTGAATTGTCTTCCATATGGTCTCGATCATATCAGGTTGAACAATTTGGGCATTTGATACTTAAAATAGACCCATACAGGATACATACACATTTAGAAACCCACATACACAGTCTACATGTCAGTGTACAAATATACAGTATCGTCATTATACAGGTTACAGGACTGATACACATATTCAACAGAGCAGTAATACAGTGTACAGGACTGAGAACACATATTGAATAATTTAGTTATATAAGGAACAAGACAGATACATAATCAACTGCTCCATTATACAATATACAAGGTGAGGTACACATATCCAGTAATAGAGTATACAGGGTGAGGTGCACATATTCAGTAATACAGTGTACAGGGTGAGGTAAACATATCCAATAATACAGTGTACAGGATGAGGTACACATATACAGCAATACAGTGTACATGGTGAGGTACACATATTCAATAATACAGTGTAGAGGGTGAGGTACACATATTCAATAATACAGTATACAGGGTGAGGTACACATATCCAGTAATACAGTGTACAGGGTGCGGTACACATATCCAGCAATACAGTGTACAGGGTGAGGTACACATATTCAGTAATACAGTGTACAGGGCAAGGTACACATATTCAACAGCAAAAGTCATACATGTACAGTACTATGAACATATATTCAGTAGTGCCAATGCAGTGTGCATAAGATTTGTATATAAATTCAGTAGTACAGATATACAGTGTACATAACTAAATATTCATTCAGCATTGCAGTTAACTACAGTACAGGACAGGATATCTATATTCTGTAGTGCAGTTACATAATGTACTTCAGTAGATACACATTTAGTATTGCAGTTCTAAGTGTAAATGACTGGGCAAATATATCCAGGAGTCCCACTGTACACTATACAGGACTGAATGCGCATATTCTGTTGTACAATTATTCAATGTATCCAGCTGCATCTTTATGCATTGTACAGCATGGGGTATTGCTTCAGCAGTACAGCTATACAGTTTTCCACACTGAGCACAGCTTCAGCAGTGCAGTTATACAGTGTATCACTCTGGGTACAGCTTCCGCAGTGCAGTTATATTATGTACTGGACTAGGTACACCTTCTGCAGTGGACTTCTATGGAATAGAACACTAAATACATCTTCAACAGTACAGTTATACAGTATGTCACTCTGGGTACAGCTTTAGCAGTTCAGTTATTTTATGTGCAGCACTAGGCAGGATCTATATTAGATGAACAAATGCTTAAAATATCAAATACGACATGCTCGACAGCTTTTAAGTGAACCTTCATCTAAGTGAAACCCCAGAATGTCAAAACAAACAGTTTCAAAAAGTTATAGTTGGCCAGTCGTCAGGAAGCCATCGGCTGACAGCTAAAATGTACTGTACACCATTACGAGACCACACCACAGTGTGGCTAGACAGGGTCAAAGTTCTGATGTCAACCATTGGCTTCCTGACAAATGGCCAACTGTAACTTTTCGAATCTCCTTGTTTCAACATTCTGAGGTTTCGCTTAGATGAAGGTTCACTTAAAAACTTAGGAAACTGATTGGCCAATTATCTCAACTGATTGACCTCCTAACTCCGTGGAGACAATCGATGGCAGAGTGTGTCAGCATGGCTTTTGAGGGGAGGAACCAGGAAATAAATGGTCGGCAGAAGCGGCATGAAGATGTGCGTAATGCTGAGGCCTCTTCCACAAGCAATCATAGCTTGAATGGCACGGACTTCCGAAATACACCAAGGATTTTATTAGCATCAGAAGAGATAAACAATCGTGGTGTTGGAGGTGGACCCTTGGATATACCACGGCCAGCGAGTTCGCCATCTAATATGGGATAGAGTGAAACTACAATGGACTTTCGTAACTGGTTCCAGGTTAGTTTTACGGCAGACTTTAAAAATAAAACTGCTTGACCTGAGCCAGTCTCAGAGAGTTATAGAGCAAAACTGTTTAGGTTTGAGAAATTGCTATACAAATATAAATCTCTTGACATTGAAAATACATACCTAGCAGAATGTATTTCTGAGAGTATAGTCCCTAAAGGACTAAGAATTTTTAAATTTCCTAATAATGTTGTGCCTGGAAGCAATATGCATAAAGAGCTTATAGAGATTTACAATAGATGTGGGCTTGATGTGCTTAAATGTAAGATAGTAGAAAATAGGGTAAAGGGTGAATTATTAAAGGAAGTTGAAGTTTTAAATGAATGCATAAAAAGTGATCCGATTTACACGATTCCTGAGGAAAAAAGAAAGCATAATAATATTAGAAGTGAGATAGATGGACAGTGTAATGAACTTATTAAATATAAAACTAAAAAGCTTGAAAGAGATATGAATGATTACAAAAATGATAATGCGCATCCCAAACCCAAAACAGGTGGGGGATACTGGGAATCGAGGAACACGGGAGTGGGAATGGGGAATGAGAATGTGGGGGTTGGGGAATGAGAATGTGAGGGTTGGGGAATGAGAATGTGAGGGTTGGGGAATGAGAATGTGAGGGTTGGGGAATGAGAATGTGAGGGTTGGGGAATGAGAATGTGGGGGTTGGGGAATGAGAATGTGGGGGTTGGGAATGAGAATGTGGGGGTTGGGGAATGAGCGGCTGATTTAGATGATTTTGTGGATGATTTTGTAGTTGACCAACTGTTAAGAAGATCTGAGAGATTAAAAAACAGGGATGGTTACCAAAACCAAAAACAACAAAACCCAAATTTTCAGGGGGAAACAAGAAGGGGGAGGATGAGGTACTGAGGATTAGCAGTACTAACCCCCCCAACTTAGAAGTAGTAGAATGTGTCCAAGACGATACCAATCCTTTTAAATTCACTAAAAATGATTTTAGTATTTATAATTTTAGTCATGTGATTTTAACAAATGAGCACTTTAGTTTGTTAAGCAAAGGCATTAAGTTAATTCCTTGGAATAAAGGAAACCTTGTAGAACCTTAATGGATATTAAAGAGTTCAGAAGGAAAATTAATTTCCAAACTATGTTTAGCCAAAACAGTAATTATGAACCAACAAGATTGGTCAGGAAAAGTGAATATAACCCTCCCCTCCATACTCAAATAAAAAACTTGGAAAATTTAATAGAAGGAGGGATCAGGAATGGTTTCAAAAAGGTTAAATACAAGAGTAACCTGGAACAACTCAAAAGTAAGATTTTAAATGAACGCAGGGGTGACAAAAGCCTAAGAACTATGAAACCGGACAAGGGAGGGGGAATAGTTTTGATGGATAGTATGAATTATGAGGGCAAGATGAATGAAATTTTAAGGGATCTCGACAAATATTCTAGTGTGTCTATAAACAAAATTAACATAGCTTATATATGTATAGACATGGTTCTAGAAGATTTATTGGTAGAAGGCTTAATAGATAGCAAAACACTTGGGTTTTTAAAAGTGGAGAAGCCTAGAATACCTACTATGTTCGGGATTCTGAAGATACATAAGGATGAGTTAAACTTCCCCTTGCATCCCACTGTCTTGGCTGAAGGATGAAAAACTTGCCAAGTTTGTTGATGCAAAATTAAAGACAATATGGGTCAAGAGGTGTACTATATTAAAGGACTCATGGGACTTTTTAAGAGGTTTAAAGCAAGATTTATGGAGTGAGGACCTGAAATGTGTGACTATAGACGTAGTTGACTTGTTTTCTAGTATACCTCATGAACAAGGATTAAGATTACTGGAAGAGATGGTCTTTGAAGACAACACTTTAAGTCACAATGAATGTATGGTTATTATGCAGTTAGTTGACTTGGTCTTAAAATACAGTTTTATTTATTTCAAGGGAGAATATTTTCACCAGATAAAGGAAGTAGCAATGGGGGCCGCTTGTGCCCGTACATATGCCAATCTGGTATTGGCCAAGTGGAGGAGAAATTTGTTCTACAATCTGAATACAGTAAGTGTTGGACTCAATACACGAGATTCTTGGATGATATATGCATCCTCTGGGTTGCACCTGCTGATCAAGTTTTATTATTTATTAATTTTTAAATGAAAGCAATGATTTTTTGGAATTTACTTTTAAGTTGAGTGAAGATACTCTACAATTCCTGGATATTGAAATTTACAAAAAAGATAATACATTTCATTCAAATGTTTTTAGGAAAAAGACATATTCTAATTCCTATTTACACTATAAGAGTTCCCATGCCATGTATTATAAGAGAAATATTGTTAAAGGCCAGTACATTAGGTCATGTAGAATGACGTAGAATGATGACGACTTCATTAAGGAAATGAATGTTCTCAAGGATATGTTTAAAAACAGGAGCTATCCAGACTGCTTATTACAAAACACTGTGACTGAAGTGCTAGAAGGTAGGAGGGGAAATTTAAGCCAGTTCTTGGAATAGAAAATTTTGAGAACGGGGTAAATGCAAGAAAGGTAGAGGAAAATTTTGGTAAAGCTTTGGTGCTAGAATACAATGCTAGTTCGAAAATAGTGAGGGTTGTTGTGGAAAATGA
This sequence comes from Protopterus annectens, assembly GCF_019279795.1. NCBI lineage: Eukaryota > Metazoa > Chordata > Ceratodontiformes > Protopteridae > Protopterus > Protopterus annectens. The sequence goes on from NC_056739.1 coordinate 44,249,588, forward strand.
ATGGAATAGATTTATAGCCTTCACTGATTTGGACAATGTTTCGAAAGATAAGTTGAAGGTAGTTTATAAGAACTCAAGTAACCTGAAAAAGTTGTTGGAAAGCAATCAGAATATGTGGCATTCTTATCGTAAAACTATAAAAGGAACATTTAAATGTGGTCATTGTTCACAGTGTACATATGTTATCAATAAAGAAGAAGTCTTTATAGAAAGTAGAAACATAAGGTTAGAAAGAAGGGATTACAACACTTGTGATTCTAAAGGCTTGGTATACCTGGCATTGTGTCAGGTATGCCAGGCTTTTTATGTTGGGAAAACAGAACGTAAATTAAAAAGGAGAATCTATGAGCATATGTACGACATTCAGGTTAGAAAGAAAACAAACGCACTTTATAAACATATGAAGGAATCTTCGGTACCACATTTTGTACTTTATTTCATTGAGAGAGTGAACATTGATGCAATGGGTGGACTTTGGGAGGAAAAAATTGAATACAGAGAGCTATATTGGCAATTAACTCTAGAGGCGAATAAAGTTCCAGGTCTCAATGAAAATATTTCTATAGCCCCCCTTTTGAAAATGAGATCTGCAAAGCTGTAGCATATGGCCACATTATGTTCTCAAATCTTTTCTTAAATGTTTTTAAAAGTGTTCAAATGGTTTTAAAATGTTTAATGTATTTTAATTGTATTGTTATTATTCAATATTAGGATTTTTTACATATATATTATAATAAAATTTGATTTTAATATACATCAAATTTTAGGTATGTCTTAGGACAAGCTGAAGTTTCTCATGAATTCTTTGTCCACTAGATGGTGTTAGATGAATTGCTTAAATTTGCTAAATAGCACTTTAATACATCTCTGTGTCATGTTGCTCTTTTAATTTTACTTATATCAGATTTATTGCAATAAATAGCTATACGCGCTTATGCTTTAATTTTAAATACTTAGTTGCATGTTTATATGATTGTTTGCATTACAATTTTAGATTTGCACTCGGTGTGACTAGGATGGATAGGATTAGGAATCAGTATATTAGAGGGTCAGCTCATGTTGGTCAGTTTGGAGACAAAGCAAGAGAGACGAGATTGCGTTGGTTTGAACATGTGCTGAGGAGGGATGATGGGTATTTGGGAAAAAGATGCTAAGGATCGAGCTGCCAGGTAAGAGGAAAAGAGGAAGGCCTAAGATAAGGTTTATGGACATGGTGAGAAAGGACATGCAGGCGGTTGGTGTGACAGAGCAAGATGCAGAGGATAGGAAGAAATGGAAAGAGATGATCTGCTGTGGCGACCCCTAACGGGAAAAGCCGAAAGTTGATGATGATGATGTTTGCATTACAATTTTTAATTGGATACCTTGTAACATTGATTGGTTAATTAGGACAGAGCTCACATTATAAAAGGGACTTTGTATTGTACCAGCCCACATCTGAGGAAGTAATAGAAACGAAAATGTATTGTGTGACGTTAATGTAGTTTGTACTTCATGCTTATTAAACTTTGGTTTGCTTTGTAAGTACCACTCTGTGCTTTATTGTTTTACCTTTCTTGGTCATCGTTTTAATTTATTCACTTAAAAGCTGTTGAGCATGTCATACTCGACATTTTAAGCATTTGTTCATCTAATAGGGAACCACCAGGTACACCTTTTGTAGTGTAATCATACAGAATATAGCACTAAGTACTACTTCAGCAGTGCAGTTGTATAGTGTATACCACTGGGTACAAGTGTCAGCAGTAGGGATATATAGTGTAAAACACTGGGTACAGTTTCAACAGTGCAGTTATACTGTGTACATCATTAGGTACACCTTTAGCAGTGCAGTCATTTGGTGTACAGCACCAGTTACACCTTCAGCAGTGCAGCTGTACAGTGTACAGCACTGGGTACACCTTCATCAGCATAGTTATACAGTGTACAACACTGGGTACACCTTCTTCAGTACAGCTATATGGTGTAAAATAATAAGTAAACCTTCAGTATAGCTATACAGTGTACAACACTGGATACACCTTTAGAAGTGCAGTTATACAGTGTACAACACAGGGCATACCTTCCTCGGTACAGTTATACCATGTACAACACTGGTTATACCTTCAGCATTGCAGTTATACAGTGTACAACACTGGTTACACCTTCAGCAGTGCAGTTATACAGTGTACACCCAGGGTACACCTTCAGTACAGTTATCCAGTGTATAAAACTGGTTACCTTCAGCAATGCAATTATACAGTGTACAACACAAGGTACACCTTCTTCAATACAGTTATACAGTGTAAAACTGTACACTGTATAATTGTACTGAAGAAGGTCAGAGTTTCATATGTAGCAGATCAGCAAAAAGCTTCTATCTATTGAAATACTGGGTACACCTTCAGCAGTTGCAGATATACAGTGTACACTGCTAGCTGTACCTTAAGCAGTGCAGTCCAACTATAGCTCTGGTAAATGTTTAAAATACATGATGGAAGCCAGTACTGTTGGGATACAGTGAGAGAAAGCCCTGCGCACACCCCATGCAACACAAGTCTGACCAGTATCTCTGTGTCCTGTTGGAGCTGGCGAAGGAGGAGAGAACTAATGAAGCTTACGCTTGCTTGCCTCTTTTCCAGAAGAGGGGAGTGGAGTGTGCTCATTGCCATACTCACTACAGTAGAATCACTGGCAGAAATTACAGAAAACATGGAGAGTACTTGTCTTAAAAAGGAACACAACCAACTGATCACATCACACTGAGGTATGGTACGCATTATCAAGGATCATTCCATGCCAGTCCCTTGGACACTAATGAGCATATGTGGGGTGTCACTGCTGCAAAAGAAAAATGCTGGTTGTTCTTAAAATGACACTTTCTGTTCCCAGTATGTCAACCCCCTCCCCCAGGGAATGAATAGGCTCATACCCAGGGGAAACAACTGGGTTAATCAGGCACCAGGAGGGGAAATTTAAGGGTCAGTCAGAGCAGGACTTGATCAAAAACTAGAAAAAAATAAATAAATGACAGCAGAAGCCAACCTACTGGTGAAGTCACTTGGTGCCTATGCATGCCTCCCCACTTTGGTGATTAATCCAAACCACCAGAGGGCTGGACAGGATGTGATAGGGCTATTGCATCTGATAAAGTAATCTCTTGTCCAGCTGCAGAGCTGGGGCTTGTTTTGCTTCTGTCTGACACTGACAACAACTGGAGATCAAGGATATAATACATGGGCATAATACACAGGCATAGTTACATAAGGGGTAACAGACAATATGTTAGCTATGGTGACTGAGAATGTGCAGAGGTATATACATTGATCTTGAGGTGTCGGGGTAAAAAGAAAGGAACATCAAAGACTTGGTCATAGGAGTGGAGAGATGGAGGTACATCCTTCATCATGTTGCCAGGCCCAAGTTGTCAGCTGTACAAATATATCAGGCATCTGGTGGATGTTAGGACCTGATAGTTATTTTCTACCTTTATCATCGTGGCATGAAAGGCTTAACTGTGGCAACCAATGATGAAAGGCAGACAGGAGAGGTACTGCCTGTCCAATAATCAGCTGGCAGGTTTCTGACTGGCCAGAGAAAAAGTGGCAAACAAGTAAGTAAACTATAATAAAATGAGCATCTTTCTAAAAGTCCCAATCTTTTGATGGATTTTAGTGACATCACAGAGCATGCCAACAATATGGGTATTCTATAAATGTCAGCAAAAGCCCATAATGCAAATAAAAGCCTAGCAGTTTACAGCTTAAGTGTATTTCACAATTTTTAAGCAATAAAAGATGATTCTTCATTCACGACATCAGAACCAATCATAATCAGGAAACTGCAGGTTTTTCACAGTGGGAAGGAAGAATTCAGTGTTCCACTGAAGTGGAAAATGCACCGTACTAGCATTCTGAGTGATGGAAGCATTTAAGAACCTCTTAACAACAGAGAAATATTTTATTATTTCAATTTCTTTGTTCTCTTGTCAGTTGCACTGCCTTATCTGCATAACAGGGGTGGGATTAGTGCTTTGTTGTTAGATCCAAGTCCTGCATTACTATCTGCATTTTGTCAGTACTTTGCATAGCACCGCACTTCATCTTGGCCAGCAGGTGCATTATTCCTTTGTATTCCTCTTGTCCACCTCTGTTGAAACGTTTTTAGACTATTGATTGCACTTTTGGCCATCTGTTAAGGATGAAAGTGACTTTCTGTAGAATCAACACACCAAAGTAAATAAATGCAAATAATGTCAGATGGAAATATAATGAAGATTAAAACTAAGTATAAAAGAGCTGCGTTGTGGAGTTGGCCATGCAGACTGCTGGGCCAGATGCAGTAATGGCTGCATTCTCCAAGGCCTTAAACCACATCAGTATTTTAGTGATCTGTGGGCAAGCTGGAGACAGATATTCTGCTGCACCATCTGAGCAAATTACTGGGATTTCTGATGTTTTGGGCCAGCTCAGAGGCAGTGCACCTCTCAGTCAGTATAGCATGACAAAGTATGTAAGGGCCACTGGCTTCAACAGGATCATGTGTTTTTGTTTTGATTTTTATCAAATCCCTCTGGGTCCAACGTGTAGGACTGAAAGATGTCCAAAATGATGCACATTGTGTGTCAAAGCATGAATTTGTCAAGTAACTAACAAATAAACTATTAAAAGTAAACAGCATAGTTTTGAGGTTTGTTAACATCCTCGTGTGTGTAACTCTGGAGTTAATACTTGCAAGGAGGAGGAGGACAACACTACCAGAGGTTCATAGGTGTGCACTAGGCTAATGACCCTAGAGCCTTTACAAGCCTAGCCCATAAAAGTGCCCTGGCATTGTGCCGCCCGATGTTAGTTCCCAGTGCATCTATCAAGTAGAGCCACTGGAGTGATCCCCGAGGTGAATTTTCTATTTCCCATCCACTCATCAAGATTTCACTTGAAGAAGGACAGTGAGGTACTCAGCTTGACATGTATGGGATGTCTATTCCAAAGCAGGGGCAGTCTATGGGGGAAGGAACCTGTCCCTCCAGCATGTTCTGTTGATTGTGGCAATGAGGTTGAGCTCTCTGGGATGTGTGGTGTGGAGGGATTGTGATTTCTTTAGATGTAGCATTTCTAACAGACCTGGGTCAGACATGGCTTTGTAGGTCAAGCAGAGTTCGTCTCTAAGTAGGCAATATTAGACAGCGAATAGCTGAAGTCTTTTGAGTCTGTCCATGTAGGACATGTGATTAATGCCTAGGATACTCTTTGTGAGGTACTTCTCTGGCCTCTTCAACTGTTGCAGGTGTCTAGTGAGGCACATGCCAAATGGGGCATTGTACTCGATGACTGGTCTAATGAAGGAAGAGTAGAGAGAGATGATGGCCTCTTTCTTCCTGGATGCAAAACCCTTGCTAATGAGATGTGCCACAAAGAAGGACTTTCTGAACACAGTGGCAATGTAGTGGTCGAAGGAGAGGCTGCTGTCAACCTGCGTCCTCAGATTTCTTATGATACCTTCAGTGTTCAGTGGACTCCCATCGATGTAGTAATTAGTGGGAATTGAGTTTTTCCCAAAGGGGATGACAGCACATTTTTTGGCATTAAGATTAAGGTCATGGTTTCGACATCAGTCATTGGTCCCAGTGAGACCTTTCTGTAGGATGTCTGCATCACTTGGAGAGTTAATAATGGCTCCCAGATTGCAGTCTTCTGTAAACTTGGTCAGCCAGAGTCCCATTGTGTTGGCCTGGACTTCTGAGAAGTAGATGCTGAACAGGAGAAGACCCAGGATCGATCACTGTGGGACTCCACTTGTGACTGGTCAGCAGTCTGTCTTGGAGTCCGCTACTTTCACACTGTGTGTTCTATCTTGTGAGCCAATTGCCAACCCACCTAGTGATATAGGAGTTAATGCCTAGTTTGTGAGTTTATCAATAATTCCTGAGTGAGGAATGGTATCAAAGGTCTTGGACAGATTGAAGTAGGCTGTATGCACTGCCTTACCTTCACCCACAGCCCTGGTGACTGACTCAAATAAGTCAACCAGGTTGAGCAGGCATGAATTCCCTTTCACAAAGCCAAATTGCGTGGGTTCTAAAGTTTGGAGATTTACTATTTCTTTGTTAATCAGGTCCATGATGATGCGCTCCATAGCTTTACATATCAGACTTGTCAGGCTAATGGGAAATTAAATTCTAGGGTCTGTAGTCGCTCCCCCTTTATGGTGGATGACTGTAGGAGTGCATCATTCAGTAGGGGCAAAGCCTGAGGTGAGGCTGAGAGTGAACTGGGCACACAGATGTGGTGCCAATTCGCTTTGTAGTTCATGTAGAACACACTGAGTGATATTATCAGGTCCCATGGAAGTGGTATTTTTGGCCTTGGACAATGCAGCTTTACCATGTGCTGCAATAATGCTGGGTGCCTGGCATTCTTTCGGTATTGTGATTGGTCCTTTATGAGGGAGAGATGGGTAAGGTTGGCACTGAATCTGTCAGCCAGTATGTTGGCAATATCTGTTGGCTCAGTATAGGAGGTACCATTTTGCAGTAAATCAGAGAAAATCTAGGTATTGCCTTGGAGGTTCTTGATATAGCTATAGAAGGCTTTGTGATTGTTTTTAGTGTCTGCCACAATTCTGCCTTCATAGCTGGCTTTAGAGGATTTGATAATGGATCTCAACTTTTTGTTGAGGCTAATAAGGGAGTTTTTCCAGTCTCGGGACTTCGCCTTTTTCTGCGACAGTTTCTTCCTTCTATTGTAGAGTTTATTAATGGCAGGGACCACCAGATTGGCTTCCTTTCTTGGTCTTGGTTCTGTTAGGTATGGCTAGTTCCATGCATTTATGTACAAGTTTGTACAGTGCATTGGTGTATGATTCGGCAGTCATGAAGCTATTTTCCATAGCCACCTCTGTTTTTAGGAGTCCAAAGTCAGCAGTGGAGAAGTTTTTCATGGTGGTTACCTTTGTGGGGGGTGTGGGTGAGATGTGGATTTCCATGGACATTAGTTTATGGTCAGATCTGACCAGGGAGGAATTGACTACAGGTATAGAGCAATGGTCACCCATGTTAGTAATAACCTGGTCAAGGATGTTGCTTCCTCTACTGGGAGTCAGAATGAGCTGGTCCAGGGCATTGGAACTGATGAATTCCAGGAAGCGTTGGGCCAGTGTATTGGTGCTTGAGTAGTTTTCCCAGTTGATGGAGGGGTAGTTGAAGTCTCCTAGTAAGAGAGTGTTGGGTTGGACCTTGATAGATTTCAGGGTGCTTAGGAACATGGAGTGAGAGTCTAGGTACATGGTGGGGACCTATAGCAGGCTATGACCTGGATCGTCATCTTAGCCAATGTTAGTTGTACCTGAAGTATCTCAGATGCATTATGCTGAGCTACTAGTTTAGAGGTGTGCATATCCTTTATGAATATGGAGACACCACTGCCTTTGGAGCTTCAGTCCATGTTTCTGGGCTGAAAGGTGTGGAATGAGCTATAGCCTGGTAGTGCAGGGGTGCTTTCTTCCTCTTTAAACCAGGTCTCCATTACAGCACAAATGTCGATGTTCTCCATTTTGAGGAGTGCTTCGAGTAAGTGCATCTTGAGATTTAGACTTCTAGCGTTGAGCAGCATGACCCTCAGATTGCATTCATTTATAGCTGTTACGGTAGTAATTTGGTCTTTAGAACATCACCTAAAAAAGGCACTATAGAGGTGGCAAAAGCCTTAGCCAATACCCGGAAACCCACGGGTGACAGATGCAAGCCATGTCTGGCAAAGCATCGAGGTCTGTCGATCATGTCATTCCAAGCAGACAGATACTGGATCTCCTTAGAATGACACCAGAAACTTAACCAATTGTTGAAATCAATCATTTTTTGTCTGTGCTGCAGTATCATTTTGGGTAATGGTAGGATACTGCTCAGGTCTAGTGTCTTACCTGCCTTGGCCACATAATCAGAGAGCTCCCCCATGTCTCTTTTCATGTAGTCCAGGGAGGTGCATCTCAGGTCATTCACACCCACATGGACAATGACAGAGTCGCACTTGTACTTGGTTTTGGAGTGACCTGAGTGCGTGTGTTATGTGTCAGATTCTGGCACCCGATAAAAAGCTGACTATTATTTATTTATTTTTATTTTACATTTGTTGACCGGGCTAGTCCAGCTGGATATATGTCCATTTTCAGCAGAGGCCTGGGATAAAAGCTCCTCGAAGACACAGTAAAAAAATTATATATAAAAACAATATTTCGCAGGTACAAGTACAATACAAGATTAAGCTGTTTTATACTGGATAGATTTTACAGATGTGGGTAGATTAATACAGAAGGAAATATGTTCACTCCAAAACACATTTGATTGCAGAATCATAGGACATGTAACTTTTGTTAACATGGTAGGTAGTCAATAACATTTTAGGGATATTAATAGAGGATTACTACCTTCTCCTTATTCAACCTAGTGAGTGGGACATCTGTGTGCCTCACTATTGAGATGCCTATGATTAGTGTATTGGGCAAGGTGTTTAGCCTTAGGAGCTTAGGTTGAGGGGCACACTGTGAAGGTGAGCTACGGGTCCTGTGGTTTGTGCTGTGCTGTGGTGGTCGAGTGCATTTCTGTGTTGGTGGTCTCTGCTGATTGGGTAAATTTCTATTGAAAGCCTCCATGAAGGTGGGTGTGTGGTTTGTGATTTTATGTGAGAGCTGTGATGGTGGGTGTTCTGGAGGGCTATGCATTCCATGTGGTGTGGTGCAGATGTTGACCTTCTCCTCTTGACCATCTAGTCCAGTTCTTGCTGGAGAGTGCATAGCTTCCAATTTGGATATATACATGCATCTCTCACAAGTCTGAGTGTTGGAGGTAAGAGGAGAGGGTTGTCTGTGTACATGAGGCAGTTGCTACATTGCCTCAGAATGCCCAAGTGCACCAGGTTGATAGGAGAAAGCACAGGAAACTGCCCTTTAATCATGCCAGGAGGAGTGGTCATAACTATTAAGTACTGGAGCTATTTCCATATAGAACAACTAGTACTGATGGCACTTAGGTGTGCTACAATAATTGCTACAAAAACCTGTTGAAGTGCAAAGTTATTAGGCTATCTGAAGTGCATGAGAGAAAACTAGCAAGATCTAAGGGAAAAACCGAAGAGCAGACTTTCTGGCACCAGTAATAGTTCTTCTCAGCTCGGCGCCACTGCATGGACCTTAAACAAGCACAAACCCATGCAAATGCGGGCTTTTAAACTACAATGTTGAAATAGATGGAAAAACTGCCAAAACAGCCAATAAACTACAATTTCTGGGCCAGAAACCATTCCTCTTGTGTTAGATAGGCTACCTAGTGCTTACCACTCCCACTGATAAGCTACCAGGCTTCCTTCGAACACAGAAAGCTTGGGGGGTTCAGAAGCTTACAAACAGTCCTGGATATAGCAAATCTGTATCTGGATTACACTAGTTACAGGAAAGGCAGAAAACAAGTGCAAACATGGGCGTTTTAAACCAGAAAGTTGAAAGGGATGGAGAAACTGCCCAAACGGCCAATAAACTCCAATTTCTGGGCCAGAAAACACTAATGGAGTTGCTGAGAGGCATAATCCATTTTCAAAAAATGCTGGTTTGAAAGTTTTATGATTTTTTTTTTTGTTTTTTTTTACAATACTTACATTTGTATGTGTTCTGGATTTTTATTTTGCATTCATTGTAGCAGGCTTACATTCTTAGAGTTATTTCTTTAGTTTCATGTGACAGGACTTGTGTCATGGGTTTCACGTTCTTGCCACAGATCTAGCTGCAGCAGCATGTGAGGTCAAAGTGAAATGTTGAAGGATCATGGGTCACCCTAGTTTACTGCAGTGTTGGAATCAGTTTAGAACATTACTGTCTCAGATCAATCAAGCTTACTGCATTGTTTTAGGATAAGCAGAGAATATTACAATGTTATAGGTCAGATCAGTTTGCTGCAGTGCTGAGGTCAGCCTGGCTTATTGTGGGATCAGAGGTCAAATTTGAATTCTGCAGGATCTGACATTAGCCTAACACAGTGCAATGCATAACTTCAGTACATTGCAGTGCCTGACATCAGCCCAGCATACTACAGTGCCCAAAGTCAGTATAGTGTCATGCTTTACCCAAAATGTACCCAGTGTCATGCAGTGTCTGAAGTCAGCCCAGCGTACTACAGTGCCCAAAGTCAGTATAGTGTCATGCTTTACCCAAAATTTACCCAGTGTCATGCAATGCCTGAAGTCAGCTCAGCAGAGTGTAGTGCCTAAGGTCAGCCCATCACAAGGAAGTGTGTGAAGTCAGCCCAGTATACTACAGAGCCAGAAATCAGTGCAGTGCAATGGCCAAAGTAAGCCCAGCAAAGTGCAGTACCAGAGGTCAGCCCATAACAAGGAAGTGTGTGAAGTCTGCCAAGCACATCACAGCACTGGATGTCAATACAGTGCAGTTGCAAAAGTCAGCCAGCATAGTGTATGGCTGAAGATGGCTCGCCAAAATACACCATCTGAGATCCAATCCTCTTAAAGCTTTTGGGATCAGCTCAGTGCATGGCACTGCAATGCCTGATGACAGGTTAATAACCAAATCTGAGGTCTTCAAAACATACTGTGGTCTCTGAAGTCAGCTCAGCATGCTGCAGTATCAGAGACACAAGTCCAAAATGCTGCAGTATCAGACATCAGCAGCTCAGCATGCTGCAGTACCAGACACAAGTCCAATATACTGCAATATCAGACATCAGCAGGAGGTAATCCTCTCTCTAAGATCAACATACTGACCTGCAACATTGGTGGTACAAAAGGTCCTTTTTGCTTACTTATTCAGTTCAAATACCAACTTTAAGAGAACTGAAAATGCTATTTAACCAACAGATTATTTAGTGTAGATCATGAAAATATGTTCCTTATGTTTAACACTTTAATTCAGACAAGCATAATTTTCAAGGTATCCCAAGGAAGTGTTGTGTCTAAGGCCACCACAATGCGAAGTGTGTGACAGTAAAGGGAGCTGTAATGTAAGAAGTCAGCAAATGTAGCATTGCAATGTATGCCAGTACTGGGGAAATATGCTATCTACTACCACAGTGTGCAGTGAATGCCAGTACTGGGGATACATGCTATCTGCTACCACAATATGCAGTGTATGTCAATACCGGAGAGATGTGCTATCCACTGCACATGCAGAGTATGGCAGTACTGGGGAGATGTGCTGTCTGCTACCACAGTGTGCAGTGTATGCTAGCAATGTGAAGATGTCCTATCTGTTACCATAGTGTGCAGTGTATGCCAGCCCTGGAGGAGATGTGCTATCTGCTACCACAGTCTGCAGTGTATGTCAGTAATGGGGAGATGTGCTATTTGCTGTCACAGTGTGCAGTGTATGTCAATACTGGGGGAGATGTGCTATTTACTACCACAGTGTGCAGTGTATGTCAGTACTGGGGAGATGTGCTATCTGCTACAACAGTGTGCAGTGTGTGTCAGTACTGGGGAGATGTGCTATCTGCAACCACAGTGTGCAGTGTATGCCAGAACTTGGGAGATGTGCTATCTGATACCACAATGTGCAGTGCATGTCAGTGTTGGGGAGATGTGCTATCTGCTGCCACATTGTGCAGTGTGTGCCAGCAATGTGCAAACGTGCTATCTGCAACCACAGTGTGCAGTGCCTGTCAGTACTAGGGAGAGGTTCTATCTGCTACCACAGTGTGCAATGTATGTCAGTACTGGGGAGATGTGCTATCTGCTGCCACAGTGAGCAGTGTATGCCAGCACTGGGGTGATTTGCTATCTGCTGCCACAGAGTGCAGTGTATGTCAGGACTGGGGAGATGTGCTATCTGCTGCCACAGTGTGCAGTGTATGTCAGTAATGGGGAGATCTGCTATCTGCTGCCACTGTTTGCAGTGTATGTCTGCGCTGGGGAGATGTGTTGTCTGCTACCACAGTGTTCAGTGTATGCCTGCAGTGGGGACATGTGCAATCTGCTACCCCAATGTGCAGTGCATGTCAGCACTGGGGAGATGTGCTGTCTGCTACCACAGTGTGCAGTGTATCCCAGCAGTGGGGAGATGTGCTATCTACTACCACAGTGTGCAGTGTATGTCAGTACTGGAGAGATGTGCTATCTGCTGCTACAGTGTGCAGTGTATGTCTGTGCTGGGGAGATGTGCAGCCTGCTACCACAATGTGCAGTGTATGCCAGCAGTGGGGAGATGTACTATATGCTACCACAGTGTGCAGTGTATGCCAGTATTGTGCAAATGTACTATCTGTAACTACAGTGTTCAGTGTATGCCAGCATTGGGGAGATGTGCTATCTGCTGCCACAGTGAGCAGTGTATGTCACTACTGGGGAGATGTGACACACAGCTCACAACACTAGTGTGCCACCCAACAACAGTCCCTAAGGCAAGACAATGTACACAACACTTTAGTCATAGGTGACTCTATAGTCAGGAACACTGATGTCCCACTCACCAAGCTGAACAAGGAGAAAATTACAGTCAGCTGCCTGTTGGGTGCCAGGATCTGCCACATAACGCATGCACTCAAGTCACTCCACAGCAAGTACAAATACGACTCTGTCATTGTCCATGCTGGAGTGAATGACTTGAGACGTACCTCTCTGGGCTACATGAAAGGAGACATGGAAGAACTCTTGGATCATGTGACCCAGGCAGGCATGACCCTAGCCCTGAGTAGCATCCTGCCTTCACCCAGAATGATAATGCAGTATAAAAACAAAATAATTGACTTCAACAATTGGCTAAGCTTCTGGTGTTATTCAAAGGGGATCCAGTATTTGTCTGCCTGGGAAGACATGATCGACAAACCACGATGCTTTGCCAGAGATGGTCTGCACCTGTCACCCCTGGGATTCAGGTTACTGGCTAAAGCTCTTGCCACCCCTATACTGCCTTTTTTAGGCAAGGTTCAAAGGATAAAACCACTACTGCAACAGATACAAGCATGCAAAATCTGAAGGTAATGCTACTCAATGCTAGAAGTCTAAACCTTAAAATGCACTCTCTCAAGGCACTCCTAAAAATGGAGAACATAGATATCTGTGCAGTAACTGAGACCTGGTTCAAGGCTCCAGAGAGTACCCCTACAATACCAGGCTACAAATCTTACTACACTTTTCGGCCACAAAACCAAGACTGAAACACTAAAGGTGGAGGAGTGTCCATATTCACCAAGGATATTCACACCTCCAGGCTAGTTGTCCAACACAATGCATCTGAAATTCTCCAGGTGCAACTAACACTGGGTAAAACTGCAATCCAAATTGTAGCTTGCTACAGATCGTCCACCATGCCCCAAGATTCTCACTACACCTTTCTAAACATACTGGAAAATATTAAGATACAACCAAACACTCTAATACTGGGTGATTTCAACTACCCTGCCATTAACTGGGAAAACTACTCGGGCACCAACTCCTTTTCCCAACGGTTCTTGGAATTCATAAATTCCAATGCACTGGACCAACTAATCCATTGTCCCACCAGGGGCTCCAATATCCTAAACCTGGTCATTACCAACATAGGAGATAGATGCTCCACACCAATGGTCACCCCCTCATTGGTCAGGTCTGACCATAAGCAAATCACCCTTGACATCCACATCCCAACCCCCAGTAAGGAAACCTCCTTAAAAAACTTCTCCAAAGCCAACTTCATGCTACTGATGTCAGAAGTGACAAACTTCATGACACCCATGCAGACGGGATCTGGAAGTTCGACTGCAGAATCCTACACTAAGGCACTGTACGAGCACATCCACTTGTGCATGAATCATGCCATCCCAAATAGAATCAAGATGCTCTTCTCCAAAAAAGGGAAGCCAATCTGGTGGTCCCCTGCTATAAACAAACTATACAGCAGAAGGAAGAAACTGTTGCAGAAAAGAGGAAAATCCCAGGATGCAAAAAACTCCCTCACCAGCCTCAGTAAGAAGCTGAGATCCCTCATAAAATCCTCAAAACCTAGTTACAAAAATAAAATTGCCAAAGATTCCAAAGACAACCGCAAGGCATTCGATAGTTATGTCAAGAATATAAATGGCAATGCTCAGATCTGCTCTGAGCTACAACAGAATGGCATTAAATATACTGATCCCAAGGATATTGCCAATATCCTGGCAGATCGATTTAGTGCCAACTTCACCCCCCTCTCACCCCATCTCAATACCAAAAGATTGCCAAATTCCGGTAATCTCGGCCACACAAGTAGAAACTGCATTCTCAAAAGCTAAGAATACAGCATCCATGGGACCAGATGACATCCCAGGCTGTGTACTACATGAACTACAAATGAACTGGCACCTCACCTAAGTGTCATGTTTAATCATAGCCTCACCTCAGGCTTCATGCCCACTGAGTGGTGCACAGCTACAGTTATCCCGCTCCACAAGGAAGGATCCACCTTGGATGCCGGTAGCTACCATCCTATCAGTCTGACAAGCCTGATCTGCAAGGGCATGGAACGCATTATCATGGAACTTATAAACAAAGACATTGGCAACCTTCAAACACTGGACCCCACCCAGTTTGGGTTTGTGAACTGCCGATCTTGTCTCCTGAATCTGATTGACTTCTTTGAATCAGTCTCCAGAGCTGTAGATGAGGGTAAGGTAGTCCACACAGCCTAACTGGACCTCGCAAAGGCCTTCGACACCATCCCCCACTCTGGAATCATAGATAAACTTACTAAGCTGGGCATAAATCCCTACATCACTTGACGAGTTGCCAACTGGCTTACTGACAGAACCCAGACTGTAAAATTAGCCGACTCCAAATCCAGCTCCAGACAAGTGGAGTACCTCAGGGTTCAGTCCTGGGACCACTCTTGTTTGGCATTTACTTCTCTGAACTACAGGCCAACACTAAGGGACTCTGGGAGCCATTATTGAATCCCCAAATGATGTGGATATTCTACAAAAGAGCCTTACAGAAACAGATGCCTGGTGCCAGAGCCATAGGCTCAAGCTTAATGCCAAGAAATGTAGTTATCCCCTTTGGAAAAAAACATGTACCCATTAATTACTACATAGGTGGCAGGACACTAAACATCGAAAGTGTGATGACAGACTTAGGGACACAGGTGGACAGTGGTCTCACTTTCGATAACCACATCACCACAACAGTCAGGAAAACCTTCTATGAGGCACACCTCATCACTAAGGGCTTTTCATCCAGAAAAAAGGAGGTCATTGTCCCATTGTACTCATCCCTCATTAGACCCATTATAGAGTATAATGCCCCATTCGGTATGTACCTCACAAGACATGTGCAACAGCTGGAAAGACCACAGAAATACCTCACTAAAAGAATCACATGCCTAAAGCAGATGCCATAAGCTGACTGACTAAAAAAACTCCAGCTATACTCTGTGGCATATCGTCTACTCAGAGGTGATCTCTGCTTAACATACAAAGCCATGTCAAACCCTGAGCTGTTGGACATGCTCCACTTAAAGAAATCCCAAGCTATCAGAGCCACACGCACCAGGGATCTAAACCTTGTCATCACAATGAACAAAACATGCTGGAGGGATAGGTTCCTGACCCAGAGACTCCCCATACTCTGGAATAGACTGCCCATACATGTCAAGCAGAGTGCCTCATTGGCCCTCTTCAAAAGAAACCTTGATGATTGGATGGGAGATAGGAAATTCACCCTTGGGATCATGTCATTTTGCCCTGCTAGACAAGGGTCCAGAGAAGTAAATATTGTGGGAAGAAATATCCAGGGAATTGTTATGGCTAGGCTTGCATAGGCCCTAGGGCCGATAACCTAGTACCAACCTATGAACCTATGTGCTGTCTGCTATTCCAATGTGCAATGTATGCCAGTGTTGGGGAGATATGCTATCTGCTGCCACAGTGTGCAGTGCATTCCAGTACTGGGGAAATGTGGTATGTGCTACCACAGTGTGCATCGTATGCCAGTACTGAGGAGGTGTGGTTTCTGCTACCATAATCTGTAGCATATGCCAGCACTGGGGATATGTGCTATCTGCTACCACAATGAGCAGTGTATGCCAGTAACAGGAGTTGCACTGTATGAAGCTGGCATGCATGGAGCACTTAGCCTATCTCATTTTCCTAAACCATTAGGAATCATTATAAAACTATTAAGTCAATACAGCAGAAGACTGATGCAATTTAATATAAATTAAAAATAGTCAAATAATTGTGCAATCTAATTACTACTAAGTCATGGACCTGTGGCAATTATTTCCAGACAGCAGCACTTACTAAATTAACTTCACATTACTTCACTAAATGCCTGTTTTGTCATAAAACATAACAGCTGGGTGAGTCTGACACTCGGCTCTACTTTATTTCTTAATATACTGAGCTGTGGATTGCATTTCTTTCTTTTTTAAGGCAGGAGTGCTGAGCCACTCTGAATCCAAGATATACAGAAGGTTTTATTTAGGAAAAAAGGAGTCAGATATTTTTCAGTAGGTTTTTGTGGTATATTCAAAACGTTAATGTCACACACAGCCAACACTTACTAAGAACCATTTTTCCTGTCTTTTTAATAAAACGCTGCACTTAGACCTGTCACAAAACTGAGCATTCCACATGTGAAGTTGAACTAGTACAATCATAGCATTAATATAACATCCAGAGGCATCTTTTCTATTTTTTGCAAACGCACAGTACCTACCACATGCCATGTGACACTTTCTGTGCATAAATATGGTGGCTGCTGTGCATCATAAAATATTGTGCTGGTTTCCCATCAAATGCAGCATTTTATGTAATACAATGCATTGTCAGTGACTCATTTGCAGTGTGGGAGTGTGCATGTTACAGTGATTTTGATGCAGAATTTGGCACTGTGCATGGATGCAGTGACTGTTGTGCATGGTTACAGAACTTTTTCCTCTGCATCACGTGGTACTGACTGTTCATGATCCCAGTGGCTGCTTGTGTTATACATCAGTGCTTGTTTATAAACTGTGTTCTTTGCATCATCTAACACTGTGTATGCCCACATGGAATTGCATATATCTAACACTGTGTATGCCCACAGGGGCTGCATAGTATCATAAAACAATGTATTTCATGTACACTGTGGTTCCCATGCAGTATCTGTGCATACCTTTAGTGGATCACATACTTCTTGAAATACCTATTCTGTGGGAACATAACAGAACCTGTGCACCATGTCACCATTAACGGGAATACAGTGACTGCAGTGTTCCATGTGTTACTTTTTTCAGGCTTGTAGCATCCTGTGTGTGTAAGTTAACACTGATTTCTAAAGATGCACTTAATCCCATGTACCATGATTACTGTGCAGAATGCAATGGGTTCCAAGGACCAGGTGACACTACAGGGCACACTGATATTGTGCAAGGCTCTCGTGGTTCCATTTTACTATGTTCTATTGTGTGAGCAGGATACACTGTTATCTCATAATGTAACACTGTGCATGATAATATTGACTGTGTAGGGATATGGTGTTTATTTTATGACCCTTAATTTTATTTAGACTGAAAAAAAGTGATTGTGAACTACAAGCAGCTGGTGATATACAGACAATGCATCTCGGTATATTGGTAGTGCAGCAAAGAAGCATTTCTGTGAGTTATATGATATGCTGCATTTCTGTGAGTTATATGATATGCTGAATTCTGTGAGTTATATGATATGCTGCATTTCTGTGAGTTATATGATATGCTGCATTTCTGTGAGTTATATGATATGCTGCATTTCTGTGAGTTATATGATATGCTGAATTCTGTGAGTTATATGATATGCTGCATTTCTGTGAGTTATATGATATGCTGCATTTCTGTGAGTTGTATGATATGCTGAATTCTGTGAGTTGTATGATATGCTGAATTCTGTGAGATATATGATATGCTGCATTTCTGTGAGTTATATGATATGCTGCATTTCTGTGAGTTATATGATATGCTGAATTCTGTGAGTTATATGATATGCTGAATTCTGTGAGTTATATGATATGCTGCATTTCTGTGAGTTATATGATATGCTGAATTCTGTGAGTTATATGATATGCTGCATTTCTGTGAGTTATATGATATGCTGCATTTCTGTGAGTTATATGATATGCTGAATTCTGTGAGTTATATGATATGCTGCATTTCTGTGAGTTATATGATATGCTGCAGTTCTGTGAGTTATATGTTATGCTGCAGTTCTGTGAGTTATAGGTTATGCTGCATTTCTGTGAGTTATATGATATGCTGAATTCTGTGAGTTATATGATATGCTGCATTTCTGTGAGTTATATGATATGCTGAATTCTGTGAGTTATATGATATGCTGCATTTCTGTGAGTTATATGATATGCTGAATTCTGTGAGTTATATGATATGCTGCATTTCTGTGAGTTATATGATATGCTGCATTTCTGTGAGTTATATGATATGCTGCATTTCTGTGAGTTATATGATATGCTGCATTTATGTGAGTTATATATGCAGAATTCTGTGAGTTATATGATATGCTGCATTTCTGTGAGTTATATGATATGCTGCATTTCAGTGAGTTATATGATATGCTGCAATTCTGTGAGTTATACAATATGCTGCATTTCTGTGAGTTATATGATATGCTGCATTTCTGTGAGTTATATGATATGCTGTATTTCTGTGAGTTACATGATATGCTGCATTTATGTGAGTTATATATGCAGAATTCTGTGACTTATATGATATGCTGCATTTCTGTGAGTTATATGATATGCTGCATTTCAGTGAGTTATATGATATGCTGCAATTCTGTGAGTTATACGATATGCTGCATTTCTGTGAGTTATATGATATGCTGCATGATCCAGCACATCTTGGACACCATGTAACCCTGCCTGTGCAGGATTCACTACTTTGTAACATCTGCTACTGCTGATTCTGTAAAAGTACAATGATTTTAGTGCATTACCTGATACTGGGCATGTATGTACAGTATTATAGGTTCTTAGGTTAATAATAGACAAGTTATTTGAACAACAAAATATAACCCTGCCATATGCCCTAGGAAGTATTACCAATATGTTTATCTTCCATCTTGGTAAGGGGTACAGAACCTGATTACTGATTACTGGGGTAACAGTATGAGACCCTATCCAGTCATCAAGACTTAACTTGAAGGATGCAAAGACAGATCATCATCTAACATGCAAGACAATCTTGTGACACATATAAGAAATCCTTTGCTAATGAACCAATCCCTCCACATTCTTAGTTATGTTACAGTGTAAGGTGAGACTGAGTGAGTGTTAACATTACCAGTGTTTCTGAGGGGGGAAACAACAAATAAAGCAGGGTCCTTTATAGTTCAAAGATTAAGACAGGGATCTGCATGAGTCAAGAAAAAAAGTGAGAGAGTTTTAATCCATACAGGTAACTAACGGAGTCTATAGGCCTTTGTTTCTTTAAGAAATGCTGAAATCTTCCAAACAAAGATGTGTGTTTGGTAAGATACACACAAATCTGAGTATTATATTCAACAAATCTGAGTATTATATTCAATGAGTGACCAAGTTAGGGAGAAATATAGGGAACTAATATCATTCAGTCTTCAGGATACAACTGTGATAATTATCTGGGCAGTTGTAGCACCACTCAAACATTGTTCTTCAGAGCACAGCCATATACCATCTGGAAAAGTGGATATTAAAAAGTCAAAGGAGGGGTTTAGAAATAGTTACGATGCATTAGGACAAACTGGATTCCCTTTAATATATAATTAGATCATGTGATGCTTTCTGTGCACATATCCATGGATGCTTTGCCCCATGTGACATTATACAGAGGTTAAGTGCTCATGTGCCCTTATGATAATGTTTCTGCACTAAGGCACATAGCAAACAGATTTATTTTTACTGAGTTGCTACTTGGCACTCATTGTACCACAAGGTTCATCACAAACATGCTGTCACATTTTATACTGCCTGACTGCCTCCACCTGCAACCACAACATCAAATATTTGATGGGCATTGGAATGTCTGTGCAGCACAACTCCCCTGCAGGAGGTTGTCAGATGCTACTTGTATGGATGTGGTTCAGTTCGGTACTATTATTTGGCATTCAGTAAGCCTGCAATCACAGTAAAAACATCAAAGAGCAGTACCACACATTTTATTTGATTTGTCCTTGTCAGCAATTTAAGGCCAGCTGTGTACAACTCTCCACTCTAATCAGTGAAACAACAGTTTCATTCAAGCTAAATGATTGCCGAGAGTAAAACAGCATGCAGTTGAATCATATACAGATTGCTGCCTGAATCACTAGGTTATAGAGTGTGTTCACCTCGCATAAAGGCATTTCTTACTCCTTGAGAATGAAATCAACTGCTTGTATCACTAAAATGCATCACACCCTCCATGGTGCCGGTTAAAGGTCCAGAAATCTAGCACAGAACCGGGATAACCCCTCAGTTATAGGATTTAAGGAATTTATGTATGGAACCAAAACTATCTGTTCTATTTTGGTGAGCAAATGTAGATTACTAGCTAGCTTGCAAACCAGGGACATGATATTCTCATTTTAAAAGGAATAAATGGCTTTAGGAATAAAGGGGAAGCAATACAGGAGGATATGCAGGGATTTTAACAGGCTCCAATCTAACCGTCTCTGAGTGCACACTGGTTTCTGATAATCTTCAGCCACTAAATTAGTGGCAAGAAGCTCCTACCACCACCACCACTGCTATCCCTCACCCAGCACTTACTGTAGCCACGCTGTGTGTCTCATTAATGCAGCAGATTTTTCTCTGTAGTTGGGTGTCTACATTGGGGTAAGAAATCATCATTTGTACTGCAACCTTCCCCATAATCAACATCAATACTGTGCATGGGGGCAAGTTCACATAAATACCTCCAGACATATTCCACTTGCATGCATATATGAGGAGACATTCTTTATTAGTGTTTAATTCAGAAAACCGAAAGACAGATAAGTATGTAAACATGCATGTAAATAACTTTCTCCATTTAAAAGGGACATTTTTTTGTTTTATTCACCTATTAATCAGATAAGCTTACTACACCCAAATGACTTTTTTCAGAGGTGACTGGGCGATGTTGTATTTTAAGTGACTTGCATGTTGTCACACAGTATATAAATGAGTCTTATACTTTTAAGCCAAAACCTAACAGGATGAAGCTCATAAGAAAGTCGCTACCTTAATCTGTTGCATTTAGTAGCCAAAGACAGGAAAATCTAGATTCAAGGACATCTAATTCTGTCAGTGTCAACAGGTAGATCCTTAGTACAAGGTGCCAGAATCATCATAAATCTCAAACAATGCTATCATCATCATGACTGGTCAACAACGCGTTAAGGAGTGTTACCTAGCTACACCCTGTTAAAAAATCCAAAATCACAGCAGATTTCCACTGAACTAACCATGAAGTATCAGAACGCACACACACACGCACACACACACGCATGCACACACACACACACACAAACACACGTGCAAACACACACAGACACACACACAGAAACACACACACAGGCATACACAGGCACACAAGACACACACACACGTACATGTGTGTGTGTGTATGTGTGTGTGTAGATATATATATATATATATATATATATATATGTGTGTGTGTGTGTGTGTGTGTGTGTGTGAACACTTTTTGCTACTGCAAAAAAAAGCATATGCTTATGTGAGTGAACATTCACTTAACTGGAGTTTCTACAGGCAGCCTTTTGACTTGGATCACATTGCAGAGAAGAGAATTTGCCCTTACCCCACTGTTGTGTGATCTCAGAGTTAGTATATAAATAATTAGTGTGGGGGGGGGGGGGGGCTTGCCTCCTGAAAAAAAAAGTTTTCAATTTTTTTGATGTTCAGTCATTTTACAGTTCAATGTAAAATTACTGCTTTGCCTGTGTTTACCCTTATGAATGTTCACAGTTTGCTGGTATACACGCACACACATATATAAAGTGAGAGACAGGATAGAGAGACAGAGTGTATTATATATATATGCTTGCATTTGAAATTGTTGAAAGTGCTTTTGTCGACTGTGTGATGTTATGCACAAAAAAAAACACAGAGATGTCACAAACAAACCAAATCACTTAGTTTGAATAACTTTAAAAACTTTAAATCTAAAGGTTTCTTCAAAGTGACATGAGAAAAGATGTCGGATGCATTTAAATACAATTAAATGTTTGACTAACTCTGGGCAAAACTGCAATCCAAATTGTAGCTTGCTACAGATCCCCCACTATGCCTCAGGATTCCCACTCCCCTTTTCTTGATATACTGGAAATATTAGGGTTTAACCAAACACCCTAACAATGAGCGATTTTACCTACCCCAACATTAATTGGGAAAACTACTCATGTACCAACTCCTTCGCTCAACGCTTTCTCGAATTCATAAATTCCAATGCCCTTGATCAACTTATCCTCACCCCCACCAGGGGCAACAATATCCCAGACCTAGTCATTACCAACAGTGACCGGTGTTCCACACCTGAAGTCAACTCCTCGTTAGTCAGATCCAACCATAAGCTAATCACCCTAGATATCCACATCCCACCCCCACCCCCCATTAAGGAAATCATGGTAAAAAATTTCTCCAAAGCCAACTTCATGCTTAAGACAGAAGTGGTGAACTTCATGACACCCATGCAGATGGACAATACAGTTATGACTGCTGAATCCTACACAGATGCACTCTATAAGCACTTACACAAGTGCATGGACCGTGCTATCCCAAACAGAACCAAGATGCTATCCTCCAAAAAAAGGAAGTCAATCTGGTGGTCCCCTGCCATAAACAAACTGTACAACAGAAGGAAGAAACTGTTGCAAAGGAGAGTAAAATCCCATGAGTGGAGTTCCCTGGTCAGCCTCAGTAAGAAGCTGAGATCCCTTATAAGATCCTCCAAAGCTAGCTACGAAAACAAAATCAGGACTGATTCTAGGGACAACCACAAAGCATTCTATAGCTATGTCAAGAATCTCAATGGCAACACCCAGATCTGCTCTGAGTTACAGCACAATGGCATGAAAATTACAGAACCAACTGATATTGCCAATGTCCTGGAAGATATGTTCAGTGCTAACTTTACCCCCCTCTCACCCCCTAAAGGGCCCATATCTATACCCAAAGAATGCAGTCTCTTTGTAATCACAACTATGCAGGTAAAAGCTGCACTCTCTAAAGCCAAAAACACAGCATCCATGGGACTGGACAACATCCCGGGCTGTGTTTTACATGAACTTCAGAACGAACTGGCTCCCCACACCTAAGCACCATGTTCAATAATAGTCTCAACATCAGGCTTTGTGCCCACTGAATGGCGCACAGCAACAATTATCCCACTCCACAAAGGGGGAGCCACCACTGATCCCGGGAACTATCGCCCGTATTAGCCTGATGAGCCTGGTCTGTAAGGCCATGGAATGTATCATCATGGAACTCATAAACAAAGATATTGGTAACCTCCAAACTTTGGACCCCACCCTGTTCAGGTTTATGAAAGGCAGATCATGCCTCCTGAACCTGATCAACTTCTTTGAGGCAGTCACCAAAGCTGTAGACGAGGGTAAGGTGGTTTCCACAGCCTATCTTGACCTTGCCAAGGCTTTCGACACCATCCCCCATTCTGGAATTATAGGTAAACTCACTGAACTAGGTATAAATCCCTAAGTTACAAGATGGGCTGCCATTTAGCTCACTGAAAGAACCCACACTGTAAAAGTTGCAGACTCCAAATATGACTTCAAACCAGTGACAAGTGGAATACTGCAGGGTTCAGTCCTGGGATCTCTCCTGTTTGGTATCTACTTCTCTGAAGTATAGGCTAACACAGAAGGCCTTTGGCTAACAAAGTTCACAGATGACTGCAAACTAGGAGCCATAGTCAAGTCCCCAAATGATGTGGACATCCTACAGAAGGGCCTCACTGAGACAGATGCTTGGTGTCAGAGCCATGGCCTCAAGCTCAATGCTAAAAAGTGCAGTGTCATCCCCTTTGGTAAAAACTCTGTACCCATGAACTACCACATAGGCAGCAGTCTTCTTAACACCAAATGTGTGATAAGAGACCTTGGGACCCAGGTGGACAGTAGTCTCTCCTTTGATAGTCACATCGCCACAGTAGTCAGGAAGTCCTTCTACCTGGCACACCTCATCATGAAAGGATTCTCATCTAGGAAAAAAGAGGTCATTGTTCCCCTCTACTCGATACTCATTAGACCCATTATAGAGTACAATGCCCCTTTTGGAATGTACCTCACAAGACATCTGCAGCAGCTGGAAAGGCCACAGAAGTACCTCACAAAGAGGATTACTGGCCTCAAACAAATGCCCTACACTGATTGTCTCAAAAAACTCCAGCTTTACTCAGTAGCATATCACCTACTCCGAGGTGATCTCTGCCTAACATATAAAGCTATGTCAAACCCAGAGCTGTTGGACATGCTACACCTAAAGAAATCCCAATCCCTCCAAGCTACATGCTCTAGGGACCTAAATCTTGTCACCACAATAAACAGGACATGCTGGAGAGATAGATTCCTGTCCCAGAGACTTCCCATACTCTGGAACAGGCTACCCATCTATATCAAGCAATGTTATTCATTAGCATTCTTCAAGAAAAATCTTGATGAGTGAATGGGAAATAGGAAATACACCTCGGGGATCACTTCTGTGTCTCTGCTTGACAGTGGCACAGGAAAATAACTTTCTTGGGTGGTGTAAGCCAGGGAATCTTGTTGGCTAGGCTTACATAGGCCCTTGGGCTGATAGCCTAGTACCTACCTATGAACCCTATGGTAAAAACTCTGTACCCATGAACTACCACATAAGCGGCAGTCTACTTAACACCAAATGTGTGTTAAGAGACCTGGGGACCCAGGTGGACAGTAGTCTCTCCTTTGATAATCACATCGCCACAGTAGTCAGGAAATCCTTCTATGTGGCACACCTCATCACAAAAGGGTTTTCATCTAGGAAAAAAGAGGTCATTGTTCCCCACTACTCGACCCTCATTAGACCCATTATAGAGTACAATGCCCCTTTTGGAATGTACCTCACAAGACATCTGCAGCAGCTGGAAAGGCTACAGAAGTACCTTACAAAGAGGATTACTGGCCTCAAACAGATGCCCTACACTGACCATCTCAAAACACTCCAGCTTTACTCTGAGATGATCTCTGCCTAACATATAAAGCTATGTCAAACCCAGAGCTGTTGGACATGCTACACCTAAAGAAATCCCAATCCCTCCAAGCTACATGCTCTTGGGACCTAAACATTTTCACCACAATAAACAGGACATGCTGGAGGGATAGATTCTTGTCCCAGAGACTTCCCATACTCTGGAACAAGATACCCATCTATGTCAAGAAAAGTTCCTCCTTAGCACTCTTCAAGAAAAATCTTGATAAGTGAATGGGAAATAGGAAATGCACTGCGGAGATCTCTTCTGTGGCTCTGCTCGACAGGGGCACAGGAAAATAACTTTCTTGGGTGGCATAAGCCAGGGAACTTGGTTGGCTAGGCTTACTTAAGCCCTTTGGTCAATAGCCTAGTACCTACCTATGAACCTATTAACCTAAATGTCAAAACACCAATCAAATGAAGGACTTAATTAAACCCATTTAATCATTAAAGCCATACAAATGTAAATATATGAATATACAAATAAAAATGTGTATACAAAATCATTAGCACTGCACTACCATCTATTAATACAATATAATATTGTGATTAAATAATTTTATTTACTACTTTATTTACATATAAAATATTCAAAATAATGTGTAAAAATGAAATGAAATTAAATCAGCTCTAATTTTTAAAATGCTGGAAATTGATACGGTGCTATTAATCCCAGGTAACTGTAGGGAATAAGTCATATCTGCCAACTTCAGTCTTTATATTCTAAAACAACATAAATGTCACCACACGGAGGTGTTGCCAGCACCATATCTATTACAAAAAAAAAAAGAAAACTTTTTAAAATTGGAACAAAGTGCCTGAATAAAGCATTTGTGGATTTCCTCTTATTAATCTCATCAACATGTTCCCTAATCCTACCTTTCAACCGTCTATTGTTTTTTCTAATACAGGAAG